>NC_133132.1:62905583-63205583 GCF_048418815.1 Hemitrygon akajei | reverse complement strand
GTTTGCTTAACTGCCTTCTAGTGAATCCAGTGATGCTTGATTATAATTGAGTTTGGTTGGAATTCCTTCTGGTATCAGATGGACAGTGAGTTAGAAAAGTGTCAGAGTTTAGTGTGCAACTGCTAGTTGGTCAGATTGGCAAGTATGCAGGACCTGTGGCTGCTTGTTCATTACTTTTGCCCTTGAGAAAAGGTGCCTTTGTTTTCTGAATATAGTCATGCAGCATGAAGCCATCTGGTCCATGCCAACCAAGATGCCTGATCCAAGCTAGTCCCATTTTCTAGTGTTTGGCCTATAACCGAATATTTTCCAATACATCTATTTGACCAACTGTGTTTAAAAAGCTATTATTGTACCTGTCTCAACCACATCCTGTGTCTCAACCACATATACTGCCCTGAGCAAAAAAAAAGTTACCCTTCAGATTCCTCTTAAATCTTCCCCTTTCACCTTAAATCTATGCCAATTTGATAATGTCAGCGGAAGGCCCCAGGATGTGCTACTTTATTTTAATTGTATGCCAATTGTTTTATTTTGAAAAACAGTGCTCTTTGCTAGAGGCTTTTTGTGATAATTTTGCAGAATATTCTTTGGTGTTATTTTCTGTCACCCTACATCAGCATTCGTGCACCACATTTATTCCTCCTGACAAATGCCATTGATGGCATCTTTGAATTCCTGTTCAATAAGTGGACCTGTGTCTTGCTGCCACAGTATATTCTTGTTTATATTATCAGAATTAGCCACCTTTATGTATTTTATTGCTGTGCTTGTTAATTTTACCTAAGATGAATTTGATTTGATCATTATTGATGAGTGTTTCCTTTGGATTAGTTTAAATAAAATAAAAAATGTGCTAATTGAATACAGCGCATGCCTTTGTTTTTCTGTTTCCTCCCATCATTATAATGTTTGTACAGAATCTCTGGGACCCAGAAAGCCTTTAAAGTTGGACATTGGTACAAATTCTTGGTTGATAAATATTTAATAATAGTTGCTTGAGGGAACGTCAAACTGAGGAAGTTGCAGAGTTGAGCAGATGTAAATATCAAACCTATGAATTTAATATCTCTTTGGACAAAACAAGCAAAAACTGAGGTGTTGGATTTTGAGGACAATGCAGGACGAAATGTAGTATTTGGACTTAGGTTGATGTTGTGCCAATCAAAAGGGTACTTTGTTACTTTTGTGCTTCTAGAATGTAATTGGAGCAACACTTATCCAATTAAAAATCTGGGTTCTACTGTATTCCCTTCATGCCTTGTAGACTTCCTGATCCTTAGTGGAATCGGGAAGTGAGGATCCTTCTGCCCCACCCTCTTAGCAGCTAAATTTCAGGTTTATGATGACTGTGGAATGACTCCCTTTTTCTCACTCTTGACAATGGAGAAATTAATTTTCAGGAGTAGTTGGTCAGATTCTCTTTTGTTGGAAATTGTAATTGCCTAGCAGTAGATTAATGTGAATGTTACTGAGCATTCATTTGCAGTCTGCAGAAACACATTCATCATTTACCTTAATTCTGGTTGCAACCATTGGCAGGAATGGATTATCCTTATTGTAACAACAGCAGCTAAAAAAATACATTATCAATTTATAAAAATTTTTTTGAATGATTAAACATTAAGTCTGTTATAAATTATGTAAACCATCTGTAACATAAAAGACAATTGATGCTTTCCATCCAAAAAAAGTTCAGTTTTTTTCAATGTGAAGAATTGAGAAGTTAATGAACCCATTGTCCTTCACTCTGTATGAATAGATTTGATTAGGTCAAATCATTCACCTTAGTGGTAACTGTAGAATTTTCTTCAGAATGAATTATATTTATTGTCATGTTAAAATGTGTGGGAATTAGAACCTGGAAATAGGCTATTTTGCCCAAGTAGTTTATTCTTACAAACCAATTTTCATCTGACCAAAAGATTTGGAAGGTCCTGAAAATCTTGAGCATCACTCAAAATGCTGGAAGAACTCAGATAGATGTTGTTTTCATCTATCAGAAGTTCTGGTTATATCAAAGATGGGACTATAGGGAATTGGAATGAAGTTGTATTACTCACTGTACCTAATGTATGTATAGCAGTTGGTTTGCATTTTAATTATTCAGCTAACTGAGGTCTCCCTAGTCTGTGATACAGTGGGGAAAATAACCTGACAGAACAGTAAAGCAAAATATAATGGGGTAACCTGAACTGAACACAGTATTCTAAGTAACAAAGCTTGTAACAATATAAATTGCTTTCTGCAGACAACAAAATCCTCTCAGCCACAGTTTTTTTTAGCTTAAAACACACATCCTGCACCTCTGAGTCAAACGTTAACTTATATTGTGATACGTCATTTAGATTTCGAAAACACTTTTTATTTTTGTTCAGAATAAAACTATTTGAGCTTCCATCTGTATTTGCCAATGGAAACAATAGCAATTTTTCTCTAAATCATAAATAAACAGAGGAGTTTCCTTCAGCTGTCTACTTGATTTGCTGATCTCTAGCTATGATGGTCACTAGTTAGTGGTCTTGCTTCTGAAGCCAAGTTGTAGTATGCTAATCTGATCTATCACACAAAATAGACTGAATAGTGATGTATGCCCATAGACTTTATCCAATATAATCATTGTACTTGCACCAAAGGCATCCTTCACCAGATCTGTATTCTCTTAACATACATGCCACCTTGAGCTCAACTTCCTCCTCCATTTTGTTTCTGTAATCCTACTTGACCCTGTGCTGCCCTGTCATTGAAACCGAATTTATTTTTATCATTCCACAAGTATGGTGCATTTCTGGTTGTCATCATGAATTATATCATATAAAATGCCATTAAAGTTGTCCAGATCTGTACTCATGTTCCTATTTCATCCCTTCTCTCACCAATCTGTGATGTCATCTTTAACTTCAGTTCCAACCCCCCTCCCCCAAAAGATCCATGAGGTACTGTGGACTCCAACAATTATTATATACTTCACTCTAATTTTCATGCCAGTGCATCAACTCTAGCTCTGTCCTAAAAGCAGTAACCTTGTTCATTTGCTTGTTCCATTTTCATAATTTTTTTTGTCATGTGAACTTCACGTTTCCAAAAAGCATTGCCAGTGAGACCTGAATATGGTAGACAATGTGACATTCGGGAAGCACAGGATGTTAGGAAAATGTGTAGGAATGGCTTTGTTAATTAGTGATGATCTGAGTGCAATGGGGTTGAATAACTACTTTTAGGAAACCAGGATGTAGATCTGATTTGGATAGAGAAAGTCATGTTTAGGCTCTCCAACTGCTGGATTATAATTGAACACATTATAAGGGAATGTGAGTCTCTTGTCAGAAAGGTATGGTGATAGTCCTGGGGGATTCTGATGTATGCATCCTTTTGAAAACTCGACCAAAGAAGCCATGATGAGTTAGTTTTTTTTGGAATTGTTTCCAAGAATTGGCACCTTCTGGAGTCAACCAGGGAGCAGGTTGTAATGAATCTGATATAGAGTAGTGGAGTAGAATTAATTAACAATTTTATTGATGATTTGCCCTTGGGTACAAACAACTGTAATATGTTTGAATATAAATTTAGTTTGCGGTGATTAAGAAAAGACTCGTCTTTCAAGTTCAAACAAACGCAATTGTAAAAGCTTGAAAGCAGAGTAATTTCAAATGAACTGCCAAATTAGTTTAAGGGGTTGGTTGAACAAGACGCAGTGTCAATCATTCAGAATACACAGAAAGATGCATTTCAGGGGAACAAATAATTGTTAACTGAAAGAATAAAAGACCATATTAAACAGAGAAAAGAATATCTCAAACATGGGTGATAGGTCAGAAGTTTGGACAGAATACATATCAATAAATGACAGAAAGATTACTAAAGAAGGAAGAATATGAGATAAAGCAAGCCAGAAGTGTAAACACAGTAAATGCTTCTACAAGCATTAAAAAATAAATTAACAAAGTGAACATTAATCCTGTAGAAAGTGATTCTGGGGATTAGTCGAAAACATGGGAAGTAAGGATACAGTTAACACTTCAACAATTGTTTTAGATTTGAAGGGAAGAAAGAACTCTTGAAAATTGCAAGCACAAAGGAAGTGGTGCTAAGGAAATTGTTGCAATTGCAGACTGTCAGATCTTGGGTTTTGATGGCCTTCAGTCTTGTAAGTTTAAAGGCACAGCTAGAGACCATAATAATGAGAGATAGTTGTGCCTTAGTACTAATTTCCTAACCAACCCTCCCAGTCTATGCAGTAGAAGACAACACTTGTTCAAAAAGCAAAGGAGATAGGAAGCTACAGATTACACACACCAAAATGTTGGTGGAACACAGCAGGCCAGGCAGCATCTATAGGAAGAAGTACAGTCAACGTTTCGGGATGACTGTACTTCTTCCTATAGATGCTGCCTGACCTGCTGCGTTCCACGAGCATTTTGTGTGTATTGCTTGAATTTCCAGCATCTGCAGATTTCCTCATGTTTGAGCTACAGATTAGTTAATTTAATATTAGGCACAGGGAAATTTTAGAAGCTATTTTTAAAAAGATAACAGGTAAAGTCAATGAAAAGGAAATTATATTTGAACTAATTATTTGGTGAAGTAACAAACTCAGATAAAGGGAAACTAATGAATATACTGTAGCGGTGTGCTACACAGCGCTGGAATAATGACACGCAGACAGTGAGTTGCAGTTGCGTTAAAGCTTTATTCAAACTTCGCGGCCTGGCTTTTAAGCCTTCCTGTTTCCGCCCTCCCTGGGTGGGAATGCTGTAGGGAGCGCATATTCACAGTCCCTTCCCGCGCGTGGGCTTTTCCCCTTGCTGGTAAAGAAGGACTGGCACTCTTTTTGGGGCCGGCCTCCCTGCCAGCGCGGAACGTTTTGTGAGCTGGTTCGAGTGCACTGGAAAGTGGGTCGCCACAATACTACATTTGAGTGTGCAGAAGGCATTTGCTCAGTTGCTATGTCAGAGGTTGTCAATGTCCGTGGTGCAAGTGGGAACGTTGTAGCTTGGAGAGAAGATGGGTGAGAAGCAAAGAATAGGCATAAATTGGCTTTTTGATGGTTGTTGGGATGTAATAAGTAATATGTTACATAATTTATTGGGGTTTTAAGTCCATAATTTATTTAAATTCTTTGGACAACAGTACTGAAGCTGAATTTATCAATCAGGCAATAATAAGCAGAAAAGTAAGGTTGTGAAGAGGACCAAAAGGAGATTACCAAAAGGGGTATAGATAGGTAAGTGAATGCCAAAATACCTGGCATATAGAACAAATATGAAAAAAATGGGAAATTGTCTATTTTGGCTGGAAAAATAAAAGAAGCATATCATATAAATGTTGAGAGATTGTAGATCTCCATGACACAGAGGGATCTGAATCTGCCATGTGCTTGATGTAGAAACCGCTATAATTAGTTAGCATGGCTAGCAGTATGTTAATTGTTTATTGTGAGGGGAATTGAACACAAAATAAGGAGGCATTATCACAGTTACACAGGAGATTTGGTGGGTTCACATCAGGAGTGATGATCTTATGTACAGTTTTTGGCAGTCTTATTTTAAGAAAAGCTGTTAATGCATCAGAAATGCTAAATTAGAATTAGATGATCAGTTATCTGACGATACAGGATTCTGATGCAGGGCCTGGAGCTGAAAAGTGACTATCACTTTGTTTCCATAGTGCTACTTGAGCTGTTGAAACTTATTTGATTGTGACGTTTTAATTTGGGTTATGTTTTTTATGTGGACTTCAAGAGAATTACTATATAAAATTATAATTGTCTCTGAACATTATTTAACCTGCAGACAAATCTTTCTGATCTGGAGATCTAATGCTCAATCAGTATTTTGAAACTTTTCTCTTTCAATCAGTATTGAACTGGTCTGTTCCACAAGCAACTGAGAATATATGTGGAATATATTTAATTTGTTAGTCCTGGACAATAATTGTATGCATATTGCAGTCTGCACATTCTATCAATCTTGCTATTGCAGTTAGTAATACTTGTGTGTCTTTTGTGTACCTGCTGGTTTGGAAAGATTATGTTTGGGTCTGTCATTTGCTAAATGAATTTTCAAACACTGGTTGAACAAACTGTTTAAAACATTTACACATTTTGACTATGTAAGTGTTTCAACTACTGCATTGAATCTGGACTTTACGTTGTTTCTTCTGCCCTTATTTAGGAAATGTGGACAATTCCTTCCCACTCCAACAGACGCTATTTGATTTGCTAAGTTCCTCCACCAGATTGTTATTCTAGAATTCACTATCTGCGGTCCCTTGTGTCTCCATGTAGGTTGTTCTATCATGCAAGTATCTGCAATACAGAGTGTACCAGAACCATGTAACTTTTTGAGTGCTTTCTGAATTCAGCAATGGGTTGAACCCCTTCTGCCTATCTGCAGCACATTATTGTATGCATTACAATGGTGTTGTAATGCGAACTAGAGGGATTAGTTTTTCAATGAATCTGTAATGGATTAGAAGTTTATTTTGATAGACTAAAAAAATGGCAACTGCAGATGTTCTCTGATTAGATATCAAGTCATAGGGTCCTATAGCACAGTAACAGGCTCCTCAGCCAAATTTGTCCATGCTGACTGAGTTGCCATTCTACACTAATCTCACTTTCCTGCATTTTGCCCATATCTATCTTTTCCTTTAATATCTATGCAGCCATCCAAAAGCTTTTTAAATGCTGTAATTGCCTTTATCGCTTCCTCTGGTAGCTTGTTCCATATACCCATCATCGTCTCTGTAAAAACATGCCCCACACCCCCCAGATCTATTTAAAAATATCTGTCTTAATACTGTGACTTCTAGTTTAGAGCTCCCCTACTCTTGGATGAAACTGTTGACAATCTACCCTATCTGTGGGCCTATATAAGGGCACCACACATTCTCCTGAACTCTAGTGAGAACCATCCCAACCAGTTCAATTTCTTCTTGTAGCTAAAGTGCTCTATTTTGGGCAACATGATGATGAACCTCTTCTGCACTTTTTCTTACGATAACACATCCTTTTTATAGTCTGGTGACCAGAACTACACACAATATTCAAGATATGGCCTAACCTATATCTTGTATAGCTGCAACATGATGTCCTAACTCTTATCCAATACCTCTACTGGTGGAAGCAAGCAAGTAAATGCATTGTTCCCTACTCTATTCACCTTGTGTTGTTACTTTCAGGAAGTTATGAATTTGCATTAACACTTGTAAAGTTCCTGACGCTTGCAGTGAGTCACTGGAATTAATTGATATGTTTGGTGTATGAGAGGATAAGCCATAGACTTTAAGATGCTACCTTATGGCTTTAAATTATTCATTTCTATTGGTGGCAAAATTTGCATCTATTTAGTGGTCGTCATCATCATCAGGTGCCATGCCCAGTTTGAGCTTTGACTGCCATGGGCCACACTCTCCTGTTTCGGGTCAGTGGATCAATTCATTGGTATTCATTTCCAGTTCTCTGGCTACTGTCTCCATCATCATTTGTCTTTGCCTTCCTCTTGCTTTCTTCCCTTCAATCTTTCCCATAATTACCGTGCATTCTAACTCCTCTTTCCTAATCATGTCCAATGAAGTTATGTTGCCTTTTCATGATCTCATACATTATTTCTCTTTTTGTGCTTGCTCTGTTCATGACATCCTCGTTAAATATTCGTTTCGTCCATGATATTCTTTGCATCCTCAAAAACCACATCTCTGCAGCTTCAATTCGTTTCCTCATGTTACTACTAGATATTGTCCAATATTCTGAACCATATAACATAACTGGATAAACATAACATTTCAGTACTCTGAGGCGGGTTGTCATGCCTAGTTTAGTGGTACTGCTTATATATTTTTTAAAAATCTTATTCCAAGTGGCACATATTTAATTTGACATTGACTTGTATTTCTGAATTGAGATAATTTCTTTGTCCACTCTGTTGTCCCCTCTCAGATTTATTTTGTATTGTCACATCACTTTTATTGAGAGTAACCAACATGAGATTTCTTTTGGAAGTCATGACTATGATACAAGCCAAACTAACTAGATCGATAAAGTATTGAAACATGCTTACTAAACTTTTTGTGCTTTCTTGAAGTTGTCATAGAAAAACTACTCCACGATGATCATTGGTTTTCGGGCAAGTCTCTTTCTAGTTGGCTGAAGGTGGATAAATAGCAATATGAAGGACTGTCCAGGAGACAGTCTAAAATGTATTTTCATGCTCTGCATAGATCAAAAACTCCTGTGTATTGTCCATAATGTTGAAAGTCCTAGTGGCAGATGGATATGAAATATAATATAACAATTTAGTGTTTGATCTGTGCAGTTCTGAATTATTTGGAATCCTTGCTGGAAGGGCCAATTCCAATTGCCATATCCTTGCAGGCACTGTGCTGGATTTGCTCTGCATAATGGAAAATTGTTCGTTTTTGACGATAAATGTGAAAACCAAATGCTGGCTTCCAGTACGATTTGTGGAGGTGGGTAATATAATTGAGAACAGCTGCATCAGGTTTTTGGGACAATCTGACACATCATTTACAAGTCTGGAGAAATTTTAAAATACAAGATAATATTGCTGACCTTCCACTGGGATTCAGGCAGTTTGTTTTAAATTTCAACTTAAATAAATTTCCTAGAGCACATATTCTTTTCTGTAATGTCTTTGATACACTGCAAGATTTATTATCATATCATCCTAAGAGGTTACCTTGCTTTATTTTTGATGGCACATCAAATTTCTAAGCTATTGATAGAACATTAAGGGGAAAGCTTATCAAAGAAAATATTGTAGGAATCAACACCATACACAAATAATTTACATTTACATGTCATTTTGCACATCACTCAGGGTATTCCAAAATACATCAAGACTTGAGTCTCATGGGCCCATTTTGATATTGATAAAACTGGTAGAATGTTTCTGTTGCAACGGAAAATGAAGTTGATTTACTTATGAATCTGGATCATGGATGTCAGGAGATTTGAAAATAAAATTATGGGGCCTATAATACATCATGTCTAACTCTTGACTACTGTTACCGGGCAGTTTTCTTTATCTTGTAGCAAGTTTATGTGGTGATGCTTTATTCCATGTAGAAAGCTCATTGAAGTAGTTTATCAAGGATTTTTCAATGCTAGTTGAAACCTGTGGTTTCAACATTTAGATACATAAAAGTGAACGCAAGGATACAGGTGTCCCCTCTCTTTTGAACGTTCGCTTTACGTCAACTGGCTGTTATGAAAGACCTACATTAGTTACCTGTTTTTGCTAACAAGGTGTTTTCACTGTTACGAAAAAAGGCAGCATGCGAAAAAAAGCAGCACGCGCCGAGCAGACAAGCTCCTCCCCCAGAACTGCATTCTAACCGGCATTGCTTAAACACGTGCCTGTGAGCATCTGTGCTTTATGTCGATTTATTTTGTTCATCCGTTAGCAAGATGAGTTCTAAGGTATCGGAAAACCCTAAAAGAGCGCGTAAGGGTGATACACTTAGCGAAAAACTAGATGTAATAAAGCGTTTCGATCGTGGTGAATGAAGTAAGGACATAGTGAGTTTGGCTAAGGGTTTGTGGAAGTTGACGAAAATGATGTTGAAGAGGTTTTGGCATCCTATGACCAAGAACTGAGAGATGAAGAGCTGATGAAGAGGAAAGGATACCAATTGAAGCTGAATGCAGTAGCGAATGGCCTGAAAGTGAAGTCGTCCAGGAACTGAACGGGAAGCAATTGCGTGGGATTTTTGCTGCGATTGACAACGCTGCAATGATTGCAGAAATGTATGACTTTAATTTTGAAAGGGTACGTAGGTTTAGGGCAGTTTTGCAGGATGGTTTGAGTGCTTACAAAGAACTGTATGATAGAAAAATGTGCAAGGCTAAGCAGTCAAACATACTGTCATTTTTCAAGCCTTCCACATCCGCCACAGCAGACGATGAAACTCGACCTTTGACATCGAGGCAGGCAGACATAGAAGATGACCTGCCTGCCCTGATGGAAACAGACAACGATGAGATGACTCCCCAGTGTCCCACCACCCCAACCTCCGACGACTCAGCCTAACACACCATCATCAGTGTCCTCGCTGTCTTCCCGATTCCGGTAAGTGAAATTACACTGAGCGTACATTATTTCTACTTTATATAGGCTGTGTATTTTTATGTGTTATTCGATAGCTTCATAGCTTAAAGGTTACTGGAAAAAGTGCTTCTGCCGGGAGCGCTTGCGCCGTGTGTTTTTGCCACGAGTGTTGCTGAGAATGCTTGCGTGAAATTTTTGCTGCAGTAGACAGTGCTGCAATAATTGTAGAAAAGTATTCCTACATTATATAGGCTGTGTATTTATCAGATCATTCCTGCTTTTACTATATGTTACTGTTATTTTGGGTTTTATATGTTATTTGGCATGATTTGGTAGGTTATTTTTTGGGTCTGTGAGTGCTCACAAATTTTTTTCCATATAAATAAATGGTAATTGCTTCTTCACTTTACGACTTTCCGGCTTATGAACTGTTTCATAGGAACGCTCTACCTTCGAATACCGGGGAAAACCTGTATAAAGAGGGAGTAGGAATTGTGACAATGATAAAAGTTACTTGGCATAATGGGAGTTTTTATTCATCCCAACAAACAGATTTTCTTAGGTTTATGACACAGACATTCTTCTGAAGGTCTTCACAATAGAGTCTTATAAATTCAAAGTACATCAAATTCTAATACTGTTAAGCTCAAAGATAACAGGAGAATAAATACAGTTTCAATAGTTACAATGACATTGTTTGCTTTAATACTTTGGGTTATAGTGCTTCCTTTGAATTGTATACCTACAGTGGGAGACACCTTTGAATGTTCAAATACTTGCGCTGGGACAAACTAATTGTAAGCTTCCTTGAAATTGTTTACTATGGTACAAATTGCTTAAACCTACAATATAGTTGCCTGGATTGATACAGGCCAATTATCACAGTCTCATTGTCTTAACGTTTGGCTGATGCATATTCAAGAGTCTCATGGTTATCATTTGCAAACCATATCTGTTGCCCTGTGCTTTTAACTTTAATTTACTGCTTGCAATTTACAATTTACATTAAAAACTTAAGACCGGTTCTTGTTTGAATTAATATCTGCTATATTCACATAACTCCAGAATGCTCCCTAACAGGAATAGTTTTTAATTCCTCACACCTGCTCTTCCATTTAAGAAGATCACAACTAACCATTTGCCTCAGAACCATTTTCCTAAACTGACCCCAAATTTGAAAAATTAGGAAGGGAGAGTGTTAAAGAGTTTTTTGATTGCATGTGGTAATTGAACTTCCACAACCATCATAGTTACAATTTCCAAAGATTCACTACACGGTATGAAAAAAATTCTGATCATCTGCTCTGAATGGCTGGCCACTTAATTTGGAGTTCTTGGGAGGTATGTTCCTGTTCAAATTGTAACAAAAGATGCTGTTACGTACCCCGTAACTGGGCGTCTTACCAGCAAAGATAGAAGTGTCTGTTGGAGTCTGGTGATACTATTTTCAACAATATTTATTAGCAAAAATATACAAAATAATATCAATGCGAATATACAGAGAATATATGTTAGCAATACTAAACCTAAAAGTGCGGGTATAATAATAATCACTAATGAAACAAGCTCTTTCATTGTCTAGGGGATAATGAATTGTCAGATGGAAATATAAAGTTCAGTTCAGTTCATGCAGGCTGCTGTAGTTGTTTGTCGATGTGTTGCAATTGTTGGAGAGAGAGAGAGAGAGAGAGAAAACGTGTGAACAATAACAGCTATTATCTTGCCAACCTTCCTTTACGATTTTGATCCATCGATGCGTTGTTGTTGTGGCCATTCATGTATGACCCCTCCGTCCTTTAGCTAGACCGTTCTTCCGTGGTGGACTCGTCACCCAGGCAAGGGGACACACACACACACAAGCCCCCACCGGTCTCGCTACAAAACACTGTGAGTTAAAATTTACCGACCCTTCGTTCGGTCTCCAATGTCCCACACTATCTCGTGGGTTTCTGCTGCTCACTAGCGTTTCTCCTGGTGTGTCTGAGGGGTGTTACCCCAGACCTTACTTTTATCCCCACTCATGGGGTCTCAGGTGTCAATCAGGTTAGGGTGATGTAACCCATCAAACCAGCCCATTCTGGTTGCCCCCTGAGGGGTTTCAATGAATAGAACAGTACCAAGTAAACAATCCTCCAAAAGACAATAGCAGTAATCAATGGTTCAGTTCCTCTTTTGTTAGTAGGAGACATTCCACCTTAGCTGTGCCTCTCGCTCATTAACTTCCATGAGCTGTTATCAATAACAACTGCCCTGGCAGATTTCCTTTTGTCTCTCTTACTTCCTTGTTAGTAGCATCAAAATAGTAGCGATTTGCGATTTTCCAAAAGGGGGGGCATGGGCCACTGCACCCTTCTGCCCATCAGAGTTGTTCATCCTTCGTAACAATACACCTACTGCTACATTTGCTTGTTTGCTTTCTTGGTGACTTTACAATTAAGAGTTTCATGACTCTATGGTTCTAGTGAGATAGTCTTTAACCATATTGTTCTGTACATAATTAAATAGTCTCCAGAAGACAATATTGTCCTCTGGAACATTTTTTAAATAGGACATTATTTTAATTCCACAAAATAGCATGACAAACAGTCAATTTTCTTCATCTACATCAAATCAGAGTGTTGATTTATTTAGTTTTTGTTATCCTTCTTTTATTGATTCCCAAAAGTATTGGTCACGCAATTTACAGCCATTTAGATAACCTCATAATATTACCAACCCAATTCTAGTATTGGATCAGTACATCCCATGTGTGAAGGGGTTATTGGTTCTGTGTTACGAAGAGTTTTACAAAATCAAGGGAGTTAGATCTTGAGGTTAAGGATGGTATTTATGTTGAATTTAAAAGTCAGGCTAAGGTCAATATATGCTAATGTGTACTTTTATGCATCTGTTTCTTGGCACTTAATTTTGGTTTTTATTTTTTATGATTACCACATGAATGCATATTGTTGGGGTATTCAGAGCATTTTATATTGGAAAATATTAGGCTGAAGTTATACATACAATATATTTAGCATGTTTTTCAAGGGCTTTTCTGTGGAGGGCAAACAACAAACTGCTGGAGGACAGGTGATCAGGCAGTAACTGCGGAGGTAGTAGTATGGCAGGATGACTTCTAATCCAGGCAGCATCATGATTAATCTCTTCTGTACCCTATCTAAAGCTTCCTCATCCTTTCTGTAATTAGGTAACCAGAATTTGTATAAATGTAACTTGAATTGTATACAGTTGGCCCTCCTTATCCGTGGGGGATTGGTTTTGGGACCCCCTGTGGATATCAAAAAATCGCGGATGCTCAAGTCCCTTATTTAACCTGTCTCAGTGCGGTGGACTTTAGGACCTGGCGCAGCTCTGAATCCGCATTGTTTCTGTTCCCGAAAATAATCAAGATCACGATTGAAAATAAGGTGGAAGTAATAAAGCGATCAGAAAGAGGTGAAATGCCATCAGTCATTGGAAAAGCGTTAGGCTACAGTCAGTCAATGATCTGAGCAATTTTAATGAAGCATGTGAAAAGCCCTGCCCCGATGAAAGCTACAATTATTACTAAGCAACGCAGTGGTTTAGTTATTGAAATACGTATGTTTCTTAAGTTTTATATGCATAGAAAGGTAAAATATATACTATATACTAAGACAAATGCTTGACTAACTGACACTAAATAATACCGGATGTACCTGTTCCGATTTCAAATCCAACTTAAAGATGGACTCAGGAACTGAACTCATTCATAACCTGGGGACTGCTTGTACTTTTAAATAATCTCTAGATTACTTATAATACCTAATACAATGTAAATTCTATGTAAATAGTTGTTATACTGTATTGTTTAGGGAATAATGACAAGAAAAAAGTCTGTACATGCTCAAACAATGAGTGCTGGAGAGAGAACTTTCAGGTTTTCCCGATCCGCGGTGAGTTGAATCCGCACATGCGGAAACCGCGGATAAGGAGGGCTGACTGTACAATGAATGAAGATAAAGGTTTGTATTTTGTTGAAGGTAAAAAAGATTAAAATGAAACTTCAGATGCTTAATGATAGTAGTTCCTACTGGGGCAAGCAAGAATTTTTACATTAATTATTTTTGGTAAGTAGCTGAGATTTTTTTCTTGCGATTTTTGTAACAGAAGAATGAAAAAGTTTTATGACAGACAAGTTTTTGAGTTCTCGGAGCTTATATTGTGGTAACTAACATTTGTAAAGAATCCCTAACCTTTCAGGAATTTGAGGGTTTTCTGAAACTGTTGAAAGCATCAGCCCAGAAAAAGGACAAAGTTTATAAATAACAGCTAGAAATGGTGGGGCAGATAGCAGCTATAAAAAAAATAAAAGTATCCCTATGGATGCTGATGTTTGTCATATTTCCTTCTGTTTTATTGCTCTTAATAATAATTAGTGTGCTAATTTCCCAGAATCTCATTTTCAGAATGGAGTATGATATGTGGAATTAGAAAAAGATCAGTATTGAGTCTTGTGATCAAGACTAGTTTCTGTTGTGTGCCTATTAATCTGAATTATTTTACATCAGGAAATAGAATGATTGAAATTTGTATGATGAGAATTGGAGGAAAATGGATTCCATTAAATTAGACTCATGGATGAAATAATATGAAATGGAGATTGTGAATGACCTACTGGCTCCTGGATGTTCAGCAAATGTGACAATTTAAATTTATTTGCAGCAAATAATTTTGAACCTCATTAGCAAGTTCCATAGGAAACCAAAGGTGACCATCTCACAACATATAATAGATGCATTTGTAAATTTAGCCATTTTGAGTCGTGTTTTCCATATTTAGATGTTTAGTTGTAAGATTAAAAGCTTTGCTTTAACCAAGAGTAAAGCTGAATAGAACAGCTTCAAACCCAAATTATTTTTATTACCAGGAGTTACTAGGAGTTTAATTCCCATTTTTTTTGTCAACTTCTTTATAAGAGATGATTGAAATTGTGTGAAATACCCTAACAACCTGTAATGAGCATACCTGAGGTAATCTATGAAGTGATTCCAGAAAAGGTCGATATTGTGATGAGCATAGGAGCCTGTTTTGATACATACAATTTCTGAGGATGGACACCTTTAAAAATATTTTACATAGTTGCAAGCTTTTGACATGAAGAATGTTCAATAATCTCTATTTTAATTCCACTCCAATTGCAATCTGCATCTAAGTGCTCCTGCACAGCAGGATTCAACTAGCTGTAAAGAAAATTAGATCTGGCATGGTGCACTGGTGTTGGTCCCATTAATAATATGCTTTTGACATGGTGGGTGTTCATGTGACTATTTTAAGTGATCTATCATATCTTTATTGAAGAGCTTCAGAAGAAGCCTTTTGTAATTTAAGTGTGTAATTTGCTTTCATTCCATTTGGACATTCACAGGACCTCACCTCTTTTAATCATAGTGGTCGAGGGGTTCTAGGGCAGTGTGACTCGAAGGGCCAAAAGGGACAACTCTGCCAAATGAATAAAGAAAGAAAATAGAAAACATTCAGTTCAAATGTGGAGAAAGAAATTGGGAATAATCCTAGAAACTACAGTGTGGAACGTGTCCCAGTGAGGTGAAAAATTGTAAAGTCATTCCTGAATAGCCATAGATGAGGTACACAGTTCCCCATAGTGGGTTATTGCATTTGCTTATTTCTTTTGCACTTTGATTGTGCCTGCAATATACATGCTGATGTGAGACAGGGAGTTCGTGGCACAGGCAGTGAAAATGGGCACAGTCTTTTTGTTCTCTGCTACCTGTGCTCCATACTGTTGCTGTAAAATGAAGAAAAAAATTAAAAAACCCAAATAAAAAATAAAAATTTGTCTAATTCTTGCTCGAAACTAAAAGACCAATTTCTATGAAGAACATCACAGCACAGATTAGATAAATCTGCCAGATTCATTGTCTTTCATATATTGTTATTTCTCATATTTTACTTATTATATAAAGGTCTAACAGTTGTCAGAAACTTCTTCGGTTTCAATCCCTGATAAATTTTCCTATTGTCTATTCTCTTTCACTTTCCCAGTCACATTCTACTAATTCTTCCACTGCCTATTAAATTAGGGATACTGCCGTGTCTTTGGGATGTGAGATGAAACTGGAGCACCTGGGGGAAGAAGCCTTTGCAGCTGCAGGGAGGATGTACAAGCTCCTCACAGACAGCATCAAAGGTCAGGATCAAACCTGGGATGCCAGAATGGTGTAGCAGCAGCTCTGCATGCTGGGCTGCAGTTTAATCTTCTTAGCGGTTCTTACCTACCCTTAGTATTTCTTTGAAATGCATCCTCAACATGACTTGGCCTCTACAGCTACTTGTGGCAGCAAATTCTACGGATTCACCACTCTCTGGCTAAAGAAATTCCTCTTCCTCTTCATTCTGCAAGGACACCCCTCTGTCCTGAGGTTGTGTTCTCTAGTTAAGGCTTAGACTCTCCCACTATGGGATACATTCTCTTCACATTCCCTCTATCAAGGCCTTTCACCATTTGATAGGTTTCAATAAGGTCATCCCTCATTCTTCTGAATTCCAGTGAATACAGGCCCAGAGCCATCAAGCGCTGTTCCTATGACTAACCGTACAATCCTGGAATCATTTTTGTGAACCCTCTTCAGTTTCAGCACATCCTTTCTCAGCTTATGTGCCCAAAACTGCTCTCAATACTCCAAATGAGGCCTCACCAGTGCTTTATAAGGTCTCAACACTACATCCTTACTTTTATATTCTAGTCCTTTTGAAATGTATGCAAATATCACATTTGCCTTCCACACCACAGACTCAACCTGTACTGTGTTGACTCTGGGATGTAGGAGGCAGCATACCATCCTCAAGTCTCTTTCACATCCACAGAATCTCATGTCTGCTGCCCGACTATTGACCCCCTTATCACTGCGTCACTCTTTTTTCTCTCCCTACCCCTCTGAGCAACAAAGCCAGACTAAGTGCTTGCTGTGGCTTTCCCCTGATAGCTCACCCTCCCAAAAGTGTCTAAAGTAGTACATTTAGTATTGAATGGATTGGCCAAAGGGGTACTCTGTACTTTCAGCCTCTGTACTGTCAGCCTATTTGACAGTCAACCAGCTACCTGCCTCTTGCGCCTCAGGGGTGACTACCTCCTGTAGCTCCTATCTATCGCATCTTCATTGTCCCAGATAAGACGAAGGTCATCCAGCTGCAGCTCCAGTTCCCTAACACTGTAAGGTAGTGGTCACCAACCTTCTTAAGCCCAAGATTCCTTACCTTGACCTTAGTGAAAGGCAAGATCTACCTACTAAATCATTTAGAGAAAAAACAGCTCAGATTGTACTTCTAACTTGAGGCCTTTTATTTGGGTTAATTGTATTTGAATTATGTAAAATGCTTTTGTCAATCTTTCAAATTAGTTCAACCAAGAAAACACTGTAACTAGCATATCAGACAGGCCATAGCTTTCAGTAGCTTTCAATGTCTTTCAATAGCTCATCCAATAACGCCTTGAATAAGCGGTACTGAAGCGCTTTTGCTCGAAACAAGTTTATCAGTTTGACCACCAGTGTCATTACGTGAGAAAATTCCATGACCTTCCCAGCCAAGGCCAGCTGATGAATCACACAGTGATAATCCAGGAAGTTGGGAAAATCAGGGTCATACAGCACAGTGCAATAAAACCAATGTGCACAGTGTGCATTGCTGGGGCCCCATCAGTAGTACTTGCCACCAGTTTATGAATGGGGATGTCATGTTCACGGACATTTTTTAAACTCATTGTAAATATCTTCACCTCTCGTTCTCTCCTTTGAAGTGCAAAAGAGTGAGGAAGTCCTCCTTTGTTGTAAAATCCTGGAAAGCCATTCTGACAAATACAACAAGCTGAGCTGTTTGCATTACATCCAGGGATTCATCGAACCGTAGTGAAAAAATATTCACAGAGTGACAAGTCCTTTAACACTTGTTGATCCACGTCCTCTGACAGTGACTCTACCCCCCTTGTCACTGTTGCAGGTCCAATGGTCTATTACATATTGCGGTTTTGATGTTGTTTTTGTTTTTAAAAACAGTCTCTGCGGTAATGGCGATTGCTTCCTTGAATAAATCGCCATCTGTAAAAGGCTTCTTGTGTTTAGCCATAAGGTGACTTACATGAAATGATGCTTCAATAGCAGCCTTATTTTGAGCAGCATGTTTTGTGAAAAACGATTGCTGGGCCTTCAACCCTGATTTCAGCTCCTCAACTTTCCTGGCACGAATTGCACTCTTTTGGGGGGGGGGGGGGGGTAGTTGTCTTTAAATTTCTGGTGGTTGGTGTTGTGGTGCCGCTCCAGATTCCCTCTTTTAGTCAGTGCATGTGTTTGGTGGCACAACTTGTCTTTCACCAAGGTAAATAGAAATTCCTCTTCCCATTCTGGATGGAATTTGTACGTTCTTGCCTTCTTTCGTGGAGCCTCCGCCATGCTAGCAAACTACCTTGCAGAATATCACCAGCGAGTGCCGTACATTGATGTTTGCGACAGTCTGTACTCTAATCTAATTGGTCACTTTGAAGCAGCACAAGCTACGCTGAAAAAAACACAACATTCATATGATGTCAGCACACATGTGATGCACAACGCTGGGTAGTGGAAAGCAGCTAAGTGTGGGTTAAAACCGACTTGCATATGCACTCTAGGGGTAAAATTTGCTTTTGCATCAAAAGGTTTATCAGGCATAATGTATTTGTAGTAACTTCTACTTTGAAAAAGGACCACTCAACAACTTCATGCCCAAAGGAACAACTTTATCTGGGACGGCAAAACCAATATTTAACATAGAGGTTTTCACTGAACCGTGGTGCATGGTGGAGGACTATTCACGCAACTCTGGAAGTAACCTCTCTTTACGAACAGCTTTCCATAGAGGGAGTATTGCTATATTACCATTATTGTAATTAGTATTACTTATTTTTATAATGCTCACATTAACAGTATTTGTATATTTACTTTCTTATTTTTTGAGGATCTACTGGGAAAGTCTCAAAGATCGACCAGTTGGTGACTACTACTGTAAGGTGTTGCTGGATGCACTTTGTGTAGATGTAGTTATCGGAGACTGGATGTCTCCCAGAATTCCCACATCTCAAATGAAGAACACATCACTGACCCTTGACCTTAGCCTTCTCTGCTTCTCAGCTAAGCATCTGAAGCCAAAGCCTGAAACTAACCACTCTAACATTGTTAATCACACAATGACCACTCTCACAATGGCTGCGCCACTTACACCTAACTTTTTATTGGCCTTTGCTAAGTGCCTCATAAATCATGATGATAAAAGCCCCAAAGGGCCCTGACCTCTTTAAAATTTCACACTGTCTCACCAAAACAAGTGTTGCTCGTGATGATAGAACCCCCTAATCATCCCTGTCTTTAACTTTGGACCTCTTTATTCTGTACCATCCCTTAAATTGGGACCTCTGATGCAAGCACTGTTCCTAAACTCAATCTTATTGTCATCTGCACTGCATCTGAATGCAAGGCCCTTTGTCTTCCATAATGTTCCCAAATGCAAAGTACTCTGTTCCTTGGATTTAAATTAAATTGAGGAATGAAAACAAAGTTTTTTTTTGCTGTTGCCTGTTACTTTTCTGTTTGCGGGATGTATAGAAGTCTGGTATCAAATATTGTCACTGTTTCCGTTGAGAAGCCCTTCTATGAGATTTGAGCCAGCTGTTAGTGTCCCTAGAAACTCTGAAAACTAAAGGTCTAACTTGGAATGTGGTATGCATGAATGGTTCAGTACAGCTTTTAAATACTAATGTTTATCATCTCTGTTATCACTTCAGTTAACTAATTGATGAATAATTATGTTGAACCAAACTAGAAAACAATCAGCTGATGATTACTGCTGAAAGTAGACATCCAAGTTTAAATAATTAGATGGGCTTAGATTTAGAATCCCCACTTGGTTGGCTTTGCTTGTGAACTATCCACGTAGCAGCAGAATTAGAAGAGGAAGGAAGAAAATGTTTATAGAAAAAAATGTTTATTTTCTTCTGGATAAATAGGCAGGTCATGACACCTGTAGTTCTAACCACAAACCACAATTTTATGTCCAGTTTAAAAGGCAGCTCATTGTCAAGTCTAAATTATATTTGGGTTTTGATGTTTGTGCTAACTTAAGTTACCTCACTGCTCTGAATGTTCTGACTTGTAAGGATTAATGGTCTTAGGCATCAAAGGGCATATGAGTTTTACCAAGAAAAATGTAGATATTTGCTCTGCAGTCTGTTTTTTTGCTTTGCATCCAACTAAAATTTGCTTGTGGAGAAAGGCAATGGTTTCAAGTTTGTGTTGGTTGTGATTATAATTCTCCTCTCCTTATATGTACACTGTTGCATGAGAGAGAAAGAATGTACTTTTGCATGAGAGAGAAAGAATGTACTTGGCCTGTGCTGCAGAATCCATTTATTGAGACTCACAGCTTGCCCACATTTGGTCTTCTATCACTCCAGGATATTTTATGATTTGTATTTGCTTAGACAGCTGACTTGCTCTTTGGATTTCATGAAAAATTTACAATGAGTTGGTTAATTGTGTTAACTGCTGTTGATAAAAGAGAATCACAACTTAATGGCGTTTGAATGGTTTTATATTTCAGGGTCTTCTAGAAAACATTGTTTTCCTGGTTGAACCATGCTTCATAAAGTATATTTGATGCCTCTTATTTTCTTTCTTCAGATGTATATTGGGTATGGAATGTTAGAACCAAGTTTCAGTCTTAGCAAATGAATATTGTCTGAAACCTCGCCAGAGAAACAAAGCTGTACTTGAATGCCTTACATCATTTAGGCTGTGAATTACTGAGCTGAGACTCCCTAGCAAGCAACATTCATTTAATTGCTGCTTAGTGCTTAAAACACTTCAGGGAAGTCTACATTGTGAGAAGGAACAAAGACACAATATTTTCTAAAAGGTTAGCAAATTCAGAAATCAGAGGTGCAAAGGGATTGGAATCCTTGTGCAGTATTTCTTAAAGGTTAACTTGCAGGTGGAGACAGTAAGGAAGGCAAATGCAAGTGAGCTTGTCTGTTATGTGTAGTCCCAGAAACTTGGTGCTCCTAACTCTCCACAGAGGAGCCTTGTATATGCAGTGAGGAGTGGTCAGCCAGCAGCTTCCTAAAGTGCACAATTAATTATTTGGTCTTGTCCACATTGAGACTCAAGATGTTCTGCTTGCACCATTCTACCAGCCAGCCACTCTATCTCCGTTCTATATGCTGCCATGTTGTCATTTATGAGGCCATCCACTGTTGTGTCATCAGCGAACTTGATTCAGTTGGAACTGGATCTAGCAGTTCAGTCATGCATCAGATGTGTCAGCAGTGGGCTGAGTATGCATCCCTGGGGAGCGCTGGTGCTCAGCGTGATGGAACAGGAGATGTTTCTACCAGCATGGACTGACTTTGGTCTTTTTGTTTAGAACTCCTATAGCATTAGAGTCCAGCACCAGAGGGCACAGCCTCAGAATAGAAGGACATCCCTTTAAAACAGATGAGGAATTTCTTCAGCCAGAGTGTGGTAAATCAGTGAAATTCATTGCCACGACAACTGTGGAGGCCAAGTCATTGGGTAGATTTAAAACAGAGGTTGATGTGTTCTGGATTAGTAAGGGTTTCAAAAGTTATAGGGTCAAGGCAGGAGAATGGGATTGTGAGGGATAATAAATCAGCCGTGATCAAATGGTGGTGCAGACTCAATGGACCGAATGGTGCAATTCTGTTCCTATGTCTTATTGTCCTAAAATATGAGTTCCTGGAACATAGTAATGAAATCGGCAGCACAGAGTCTGTCACCCAAGCCTCTGTGGTGATGGCTTATCTTGGTAAAATGGCAAAGATTATGAAGGAATTTTCTTGGAGTTGTTTATTTTTGCAGTCTTTATTTGTAGATTGTAAAACTTGCTCTCAACTTGAGCAGCTCCCAGGTGTGAACTTCATTAAAGGAGTCAGCTCTGACTTTTTAAGTTGGCACAGCTTTTCCAGGTTATGCCGTGTATGAGCTGGTCATCAAACACAGATAAACCTTCAGAGATTACTTAAAATTTGGTTGACAGAACTTTGAGGATGACAGACTCGTGCTACTGAACATCAAAGAGATGTAGGCAGACTGGTGAAATAGGTGGCAGGTCCACTTTTATGCTGAGGAATCTGAAGTATTACATTTGGTAGGAAGAATGAACAAAGGTAGTACGTACTGGAGGGCACAGTTCTGAAAGAGTACAAGGTAAGAATTGTTTAATATATGTATGCATTGATTGGTAAAGGTCTGAAGTACTTAGCTAAGGGTGGTAGTAGAGATAAGTTTAACAGGAAAATAATCTTAAAGTTCAGAACTTGCAGGTTATAATACCTATTAACACCTGCACTCTATAGGTCCACACCTATTGGATGTCTGCAGCCTTTGTGTGTTTTTAATGCAAAAGGAAGGATTATTTAGAGTGTTTCAGATTGATTGTAGATCATGGAAAGTTAATACTTGGTGAAAAGATCATGGAAAGGTAATATTTGGTAAAGAGTACAAATTCTTATCTTGTACTCTTTCAGAATATAATTCTGTCAGTTAGGAAGAAAGGAATGGAAGAATAATGGTTAATTTCCATTTAGTGAGAAAATATAAATCTTTAGCCTTTCTTGATCCATTGCTAGTTCAAATTACCAGATATGATTAAAAATATATTAATATTGTTTTAGTGTGGCACTCCTGTTCATTACAGAATTGAATTAACTTTTGGTTTTAAGTGACATTCAGCTGGGAACCTCCAGTTATACACCATCCAAACTTTGGAGCTATAGTACATTCTGTGGCTTTATAGCTGATTATTGTCTCCCTATCCAACAGCTCTTGAGATTTTCACCAGGGAGACAGCAGAAATCCTAGCCTACCGTAAGTAATTGGAATGGGTAATGAAAGCTGGTCTTGTCATATCCCAAAGACAAGTAGGTTGATAGTTTAACCGAGCCCTGTAAATTGCCCATTTTGTGTAGGTGATCGTGGATTGTGGACTGAAAGGCCTGATTCCATGCTGTATGATTTAAATTACTTTGCTGTTATGAGTTGTTCCAGTGCCTCTGTCTGGACAAATTTTGTCATCCAGCAATGGTGATTGAGACAAATGATCAGCTCTATTGAGTGGTGGAGCACAGATTTTAACAATGTGAAATAATAGTTGAAATTTTCATCAGTCCATTGATTCCCACAGAAGGGTACAAAATAGCTGGCTCTGTGGAGTAGTAGGAAGTTCCTTGCGATAGCTTCTGTATTTTACTGAATATAGTACTTCAGAAACTGCAGTCAGATATTTTCCTTTATAACTGAGTATTGATTGCATCACAATACTTTCTGAATGAAATTTCAAAGTTGAATTTTAAAGGGTCTAGTGCAGCTGGATCCTTGATTTCCTCACTTGCAGACCACAGTCATTCCATCTTGGCAACAACATCTCCACAATCTCCATCGGCACAGTACATCATAAGGCTGTGTGCTTAGCCCTGTGCTTTACTCATTTTTATACTTCTGACTGTGAGGCTAAGTACAGCTCCAAGACTATGTTTAAGTTTGCTGACAACACCACTGTTGTTGGCCGAATCAAAGGTCGTGACGAATCAGCATATAGGAGAGAGATTGAAAATCTGGCTGAATGCAGCCACAACAACCGCTCAATCAATGTCAGCAAATCAGAGAGCTAGTTATTAACTGCAGGAGGAGGAAACTGGAGGCCCATTAGCCAATGCTTATCGGGATCAGAAGTGGAGAGGATCAGCAACTTTAGTGTTATCATTTCAGAGGATCTGTCCTAGGTGTAGGATGTAAGTGCCATTACAAATAAAGCACAGCAGCATTTCTACTTAGAAGCTTACAAAGATTTGGCATGTCATCTGAAACTTTGACAGACTTCTATAGATGTGCGGAGGAGAATATACTGATTGGGTGCATCGTGGCTTGGTATGCAAACACCAATGCATGGAATGGAAAACCCTGCAAAAATAGTGGATACTGTAGAATATTTAATATTTCAGTAATCTACGAGCGGAAAACAGCGAAGTACAAGGATCTGAAGAACAATTACCAAAGAAGAAGCTGGAGAACAAAGTGTTGGTCTGTGGAGGTCAGGTGTCGTGGCTTTGCATGCCAGTCGCTCTGCAAAGTATACACTGCACTTGGAATCATGGGAGAGAGAAGAAGGAGAGCCATTTCTACCACCACAGATGAAGCAGAGAAAGCATCAAGATGGCTCTGGATAAAGAGGGCTGATCTATGGGTTGCTGCTAGGGCACAGGCCGGGGTCTGATCAACCCCGGTTGGGTGATGTAGAAAGACCTGAAACACCTGACGACCCCAGGTAACATCACTGATGATGTGCCCTAGCTTAGCATCATGCAGATGTTTCTGTAAGAACTAAATATATTGTTAAGCATTCTTTGTTTACTTAATTCATTATGGGTTATATATAAGAAGTATGTGAATGGCAAATGTCATAACGCCACACATCATATATGAGCGCCTCATTAAAGAAAACCAAAGTAGACAAAAATATCCCTGCTCAGGTGTTTTTCTTTCAATTAGTTTCTATAATTACAAAATGTAACAGTGGCGATAAAGACGTTTTAAAATGAACCAGAGACAACTATGTACCTGATGAAGTGTGGCATGTATTTTTTTCAAAAAGAGGCACGCGTGCACCCCCCCCCACCTGTTACTTCAGGGGAGAAAGATGTTGAAGTTAAAAACAAAACTATAGAATGGATGTAATTACCAAGCAACATGTATGGCTAGGGGTTCATAAACAGTGAGTACTGGGTGATAAATCAGTAAAATAAAAGCAGAAATGGCAGGCTGTGTTGGAAAGGAAGAAACGTTTGATTTCACAAGGTAACGGGATGATTTATACTGAACAAGTTAAGCAATGTTTTAAAGCAAATGGAATAGCTGGTACGAAATAAGTGCCAGTTTTGCTGAGTTGCAACAGGTGGAAAGGTATACTGTTTGCGTAGTTTAACTGTTCCAGCCAAACCAGCTGAAATGAACTTTGCCAATATTGTGATCATAATGCTGGAACATTTAGAAATGAAACCATTATTGAATGCAGAACATTTTAGGCTTCATAAGGCAGGGGAGTCCATTTCAGCTTGCGTTGCTGAATTGAAGGAATTGCCCGAGCATTGTCAGTTTAGTAATGGGCTTAATGATGCACTGAGAGATCATTTGAATTGTGGAATCTTACAAGAAAACATTCACATTTTAAAATAATTCAAAATTTAAATTCATAAAAAGCATAACTCACATTTAAAAGAGCAGTTGAAATCGATGTATCAATGGAAACAACAGCCAGAAATGAAACAGAGTTGCAGTCAGAAATTAAAGTTAGCTTGAACAAAATTGCAATGTCTAAGCCAGGGGTTCTCAACCTTTTTTAAATGTCATGAACAAATACCATTAAGCAAGGGATTCATCGGCCCCAGGTTGGGAACCCCTGGTTAAACAGAAACCTGCTTGGCCAAACAAATTTTGTTATAGTTGTGTCAGGGATTCTGATACACTAGACCAGTGCAAGTTTAAAGGTGAAACTTGCAGAAAATGCAACAAAGAGCATATCTGGCAGACAAAAATGATTGGACTATACAGGGAAGACAAAAGATAAAAAGTCAAGTTGCAGTTTCAAAAAGAGGAATGGAATGGACACTGGCTTGGCTGTTTCAGTCATTCCGCAAAATGAGTTTGAACAGCATTTCAAATTTACTGAAGTCTGTGGATATCCAACTAAGAACTTATACTGTAGAAAAGACAATGCCTGTGGGAATGACGTTTGTAGCAAAGAAATGCAAAAAACATCAAGCCACATTTGGGGTGGTATGTAGTAAATATAGTTGGGCCAGCATTGTGGGGTTCTGATTGGCTGAGCAAACTGCAAGTTGATTGGAGAACCATCAACCATGTGCATGCCACACCTCCTGTAATATTGTCAAATGAAAGTGAATTAAGAAAGACACTAGATGATGCAGTAGTTTTCAATAATGGCATTGGGAAAACTCAAACATATCAAAGGTAAAATGGTATTAAACTGCAACACCCAAGTTTTACAAAGCCACTCCAGTTCTTTATGCCATCTGTCATCAAGTAGCCAGTGAGCTAGATTGCATGGAGGCTGAAGGAATTCTTTCCAAGATTGAGTTGGAGCCCTGGGCAATGTCAGTGGTCCCAGTAATTAAGAAGAATGAGTCTGACAGAATTTGTGGTGATTTTAAGGCCACCATCAATCCATTACTGAAAGTAGATCAGTACCCTCTGCTCAGGATAGAGGATATCTTCCAAAACCTTTCTGGGAGAAAACACTTCAGCAAAGTGGACTTAGCTGAGGCCTACCTCCAGATGGAAATGGAAGAATCCAAAGTGTTTCGTACCATAAACATTCACAAAGGGCTTTATCGCTATACAGGCTTATTTTTGAAGTAGCATCTGCACCTATACTCTGGCAGAAAGCTATAGACGAGGTGAAGCAAGGCACTAAGTGTTACTTGGATGATATCACTGTTACCAATAAGGATGACAAGAAACATCTTCTAAATCTCAAGCCAGTGTTAAAAAGATTAGAAAATTATGGGGTGAGAGCATGACATGAAAAGTGTGAATACTTTAAACCAAGCATCACTTGCTGTGGTCACACCATTGAGGTACAAGGATTACAAAACAAAGCTGAGAAAATTCAAGTAGTGGTGGATGGCTGAAAGGTGTGTCACAGTTGCCGTCCTTTTTAGGATTTGTCAATTATTGTAACATTTTACTGCCAAACCTAGCAATTGTGCTTCTTTTCCTACCTGAACTCATTACTACACATTGGGAGGAAATGGCAGTGGTGTGAGGTGGCTTTTCAAAAGGCAATGGAAATGGCAACAACAAACACTGTATTGACACATTATGATCAACATCGTCCAGTGATAGCTTGCCTGTGGCACCTCACCTTATTGTATAGGCGCATTCATGTCATATGTTATGAGTGATATAAGTGAACATCCTATTGCCTTTGCATCACCTTCCCTTACCACTGCAGAGAAAAATTATGCACAGATTGACAGCTCTTGAGTGTGGTTCGGGGTGTAAAATTTTTCAGCCAGTACTTGTAATGGAGAGAGTTTACCCTCATTACTGTTGATCAACCACTGGTGTCCATTTTCAATCTACAAGAGTTTTTCACTAACAGCAGCAGCAGAAACACAGAGATGGACTCTTTCTTGAAGGATGCAATTACAAGATTGAATTGAAGAGAACTAATCATGGAAATGCCGATGGATTGTCTCATTTACCCATGAAAAAAGAAATCCCAAAATAATGTATGAAAGAGGACCCTCCTCTTAATGTATTCTCCCTAATGCAAATCAAATGCCTCCCTATTACAGCAGAGATGATCTGAAGGGAACCAGTAAAAACCCACACTGTCTCAGATCTTAATGACCACCCAAAATGGCTGGAATGAGCAGCAGAAATTCCAATTCCCCAATTTTTACCAGTGCTGAGATGAACTTGCTTTTGATGAGTGTTTCTTTATGTGGGAATTGAAAATTGTTGTACCATCCAAGATGAGAGCTAAAAGTGTTGGGGAGCTACATGCTAGTCACCTTAAATTTCACTTGTGCACAAGCACTCCTGGTGAGGGACTGTAGAGATGATCTAAAGTGGGTCTTTGGAAAGATTAAGGTCAGAACTGGACTACTGTCCTACACAGTGGAGATTTGCGTGTGACGTCATCTGGAGATGACACATTGATCAGTTAAGGAGAGCAGAGTCAATTGTTAGAGAAGAAAGATGTCTAGAGCTGTGAGAATTACTTCCTACAGTCCCAGAGTCAATTCTAACAACCACCATGGAGGAGGCCCAAGAGCCTGAGATTGATTCACAGCCACAAGTTTCATTTGCCAAGCAGTCACCCCACCCCCCACCCCTGGGTCAGAGGAGAGAGAGAGAGAGAGAGAGAGAGAGAGACATTTAGATGACTAGAGAGCAATATGTTACATATTTGAGTTGAATTCTTTCTTTATTGAATTGGAGTTTATAGCTAAGCAGGAAGGAGTATTCAGTTGGTAAATTTAATGTCAGAAATGTATACGATATACATCCTGACATTGTCTTTCTTTGCAAACATCCACAAAAACAGAGGAGTACCCCAAAGAATGAATGGAAGTTAAATATTAGAACCCCAAAGCCCCCCTCCGATGCACAAGCAGCAGCAAGGCAACGACCCCTCCCAAGCAAAAAAGTATCGGCACCTTCCACTGAGCACTCAAGTGTGCAGCAAAGTATCAGTAAAGACACCGACTTGTATTATCCCAAAGACTACTCATTCACCCAGTAATTCAACATACCACAGGCTCTCTCTCCCTAATAAGGGAAAAAGAAGTGACCCCATTTCACAGCAAGAGGGGAGACATCACAAACAACTTGCTGATTTATGATGTTGAAGTCTGTTGCATGCTTTTTCTGAGTTGGGCCTTGGAAAGGCTTAGGTCTTTGGACACACAGCCAGCAGCTAACCCGCTGCTCCCGATGTTCTGTGTTCTCCTGTAATACTTCAGTCAGGAGCAGCGGCCTTGAATCAGCCCGTCTCAAGAGCCATGAAAATCTAGCACCCTGAAGGCTTGCAAGTCTTCCGGGTCGTGTCCTTGGGATATCAAAAAAAAAACAGCTGGTCGTGAGGCCCTGAGAGCGGGTCCTATTCCCACAAAGAACTGAAGTCAGAGTGTAACTCCAGGTCAGGGTCTTCAAAAGAACCTTGAAAAGGGAAAAAAAGAGACATCAAAGATAGAAATAGACCTGTTTCCAAAGATGTAAGCAAAGGAGTTGCCGTTTGGCGCCATCTTGACTTTGCTCAATCACAAACAAGAAAATTTGCAGGTGCTGGAAATCCAAGTAACACAAAATGCTGAAGGAACTCAGCAGGCCAGCAGCATCTACAGAAAAGAGTACAGTTGATGTTTTAGTGCGAGTCCCTTTATCAGGGCTGGAGGAAAGAAAGATTAGTTAGGAAGGAGGGTAGTGTATTTAACATATCTAGTTTATTTTAATCTTTCACTGTTAAAGGTTTCTTACTCTTGTGGGATAAAGTCTTTCCTGACAAGGGGGGTGGGGGTTGGTCACTGCTCGCAGGTGAAACTTGTGGCTGTAAAAACAATCCCATTTCTTCGGCCTCCTCCATTGTGGCTATTGGAATTAACTGCGATGGCAGGAATTGGTTCTCACAGCTCTGGACACCTTTCTTCTCTAACAATTTACTCTGCTCTTCTCAACTGTTCGATATGTCATCTCCAGATTATATAAGATTCAAATCTCCATTGTTTAGCAGAGTGGTCCAGTTCTGTTGTAAATATATTATTTGATTAAGCATTCTTTCTTTATGTAATTCATTATGGGATGTATGTAAGAAGTATGTGAATGGCATATGTCATTACGCCACTGTCCTATTTGAGTGCTTCCCTAAAGAAGAACGAAGTAGACAAAAATATCTCAGCTCCTGTGTTTTTCTTTCATTTAGTTACTGAAGTTGCTAAATATAACAATTACAGCCCAGTCCATCACAGGTAATGCCTATCATTGAGCACATCCATAAACAATGTTCTCGCAGGAAAGCAGCATTCATCATCAAGGAGCCCTGCCATGCTCTCTTCTTGCTGCAGCCATCAGGAAGCACCCTTCACCATCAGCCTTTTGAATCAGTGTGGATAACTTCACTCATCTCAACTCTGAACTCATTTCTCAAGCTATGGACTCACTATCAAGGACTTTACAACTCTCATTCCTGATACTTATTGCTTATTTAGTTATTATTATAAATAATTTCTTTTTATATTTTTACAGCTTGTGTTTTGTACATGGATTGTTAGTCTGTCTTTGTGTGTGATTTTTCACTGAGTACTGTGTTTCTTTGTAATTATTGTGAATGTCTGGAAGAAAATGAATCTTAGGGTTGTATGTGGTGAGATATCTGAACTTTGATAATAAATTTACCGTAGATTTCGCACTACAGAGCGCACCTGATTAAAAGCCGCTGGCTCTAATTTTAGAAAGAAAATCAATTTTGTACTTGTACAAGCCGCACCGGATTTTAGGCCGCAGGTGTCCCACGTTGTAATATGAGATATTTACACAGAAAGATATTACACGTGAGGATTTTTTAACTTTTAATTAAATCCGTATGGTAACATAAACAAATACATATTGCAAATGCTTTTTTTCGAATCGTGCCTCTAACACGGCTACTTTTAAATATACATATGTATCGGTAACACACAAATTACGTTGCATATACTTTTTTACTGAACAGTGCACGAACAACATTCCAATATCTCCTAACGACATAAAAAAATATATACTGCAGCCTACCAGGAAAAGTTATTGATCGCCTTTAACTTAAAAGCAGCGTTTTCGCTCGGCTAATGTGCTCCCCCCCACCTTCCCGTTTATCGCAAACCAGTATTTCCCACAAGACGCGGCGAAACCGGATGTGATGTCATAGTATCCCGGGATGTACAGAAAACAAATAGATAGATAGATACTTTATTCAACTAGAAAATACTAACAAATGAATTACTAAGCGAAAATATTATAAACTAAATAACTGCCATAAAGGCAGCACAATGCTTTTCTTCGAGTGTTTTCCATGTTGATGAGGGTGAGTACAAATGACTGATTTACAATAATTTAATTGTGAAAGTGCGCTTGATTTATCGTACAATTTCATTGGACCTCTGTGAACTACTCATCAATTTTATTGGTCTACTGTTACGAGGCAAAATGTTTTTGGCGGCATGAAAAAAAATCATGCATTAGCTGCACCGTAGTAAAGGCTGCAGTGTTCAAAGCTGTTCAAAGCGTGGGAAAAAAGTAGCGGCTTATAATCCGACATCTACGGTACTTTGAAATTGATTTTCTGTTCAACCTTTGATCAAGGGGTCTTCTACCTGCCTAGTATATCCAATGTTTTTTACTTGACAAGAGTTTATTCCTGCTACCTCAACTCTTCGCACCTTTTCCACACATAATCTGGTTGTACCTAAGGGGTCATCAGAAGTAATTCAGATTGTCATCTAATCCTCACTGTAAAAGAAATGTTGGACACTGGTGATACCAAAAAAACCCCTCTAATGTCTATTTATGGTTTAAGCTAATTCTTTTTTTTCATTTTTGGGAAAAGATCCATCTAATAGGGTCTGCTGTGAGGAATATGTGCAGAACTGCAAAATTTCTTCCCTACTTTAAAATGGAGCATAGGTGTGAAGCAAATGGAAAGTTCTCCTTGGAAGGGCTGACCTTTTATTGTCATGGCAGTGTTGTTTCCTTAATTTTAAGCTGTGTTTATCCTGTATGTAAGCTATTAATTGCATTACAGCTTACAGTAAAACATGCTGATTATTTTTCAGGAAAAAGATAGGCATTATTCTGAAATAACTAATGAATTTTTACCTTAGTTTAATAAAGATGTGCACAGCAAGTCAGGAACTGTGTGTGTACATGTGTGAACGTATGTGGTTTAAATCAGTGAACCTATTTATTCATAAATAATCCAAAATGTTTGGAAGTAGTTGAGTTATCTTTGCTCATTTGATAGTATTTTTGAGTTTAGAGGTTATTGGTTCAAGCCTCATTAGGAAATTGAATACAATTTCTGTTCTGGGTAAATTTATGTAAGAATGCACAGGCCTTATTGTGATTGCTGGTCAGTTGGAGCAGCTTTTGAAAGCTGATTAGAATTCTTGTAGTGTTGCTGCCGGAAGAAAACCTTTATATAAAAAACACACACACAACTCCACAGCTATCAGACTGTTCTGGGGTTAACCATTAAAATTGTAGCAAGAGCTCAGACTGGAGAGATAAACTGGATGATATTGGGCAGATTATAATGATATTTGCTTTAAAAAGATAATAACAGGCCAATACTTGGAGTAGAAGCATCAAATAATGTAACTAAACAGCATATTAGAAGATGGAAGGGCCCATTAGTGATTTGATTAGAGAGATTCTTAAGTTCTTAACTAGCTCCATTTCAGTGTGCTTTTCTACCATGGATCAAATCCAGAGAAAAATCCTTTAACATCATAAATGATAACCATAAACTGAAAGAGCAGATTGGCAAGGCATGCAGGACTGTTGTGTTCCTATTGCCTGTTAAACTTAGTTTTAAAGGGAGGTGAAAGATTAATTTTGGGTAAACTGGTAAGTGTCACTTTTCATATTGAGAAAAGTATCAGTTATGCGTGTTCCACAATTTTAAGAAGTTTTGCCTTTCTCATCATGCTCCTCTTCTAGGCTATGATGTAGTGAAGGAGACCTGCTCCTAGCCACGTGGCTATAATAATCTAAACTTAAGCTGTTTTACACAGATAGATCCTTTAACCCATCATGTCCATGCAGACTATTAGGTACCCATCTCCATTTGCAGCTCCATCTCTTAATTCTTTTCCAGCTTTTGGTTTGTAGCCTTCTATGTCTTGTTGATTCAAGTCTTCATCTAGTTACTTGAAGGTTCTGAGAGTCTTTGAGTTCACCACCCCTTTAGGCAGTCCATTCCATATTCCAACCAGTCACAGCATATGAAACAATTGCTTTTCGGAACCCCTCTAAACTTTGTATCACTACTGTCCCTTCTGTTTTTAGACACCACTGCAATGGAGGCAAGTGTCTTACTAATCTAGCCTCTCTGAACATCTCAAAATTTTACATCTCTCATCCCATCCCATCAACCGTCTGTGTTCCAAGGAAACAAACCTAACCTATCTAGTCATAAAAACACAAAATGCTGGCAGAACTCAGCAGGCCAGATAGCATCAGGATGAAGGGATGAAGGGATGAAGCCCAAAACGTCGCCACTACCTCCTCCCATAGATGCTGTCTGGCCTGCTGAGCTCTGCCAGCATTTTGTGTTTTTATTTATTTATTTCCAGCATCTGCAGATTCACTTGTGTAACCTATCTAGTCAGTTCTTAACATAAAAAACTCTCAATATTCTGGTGACTTACTCTGCACCTTCTCACGTACAAGCACACCTGTATACATAGTGGTTAAAGATGGTCAGAAAACAGTTTTATTTGAAAACTTTTCTTTCCACTGCATTCATTGAGGTTGATTTAATATGCGACTCATTTGATGAAATGATTGATCAAGTTAAGTTTAGGATACTATTTTGTCTGGTGGGGAAACTCATAATAAATTAGTTTCATAAAATTAGAACCAGGCTAGATGGGAATTTAAAATGTTGGCATTTATCACAAAGTTTGTGGAAAGTTTGGGACTGACATCGTAAGGTTTTTAAGGAAGGATACCAGGAGAATAGAAGAAACTGGTAAGTAGTAATTGAATTAAATCATGCATTAGGTAGGGAGTGTGTTTATGTTCCAAGGAATGAAAGCCAACTGCTTGTACATTCGATATGCCCTGGAAGATATCCCGATGATAGCCAGTGATGTACTTTTGATGTGTGGAGTGTAGAATAATTTAGCAGGGACTAAAGTCAATAGTGAAGGGAGATAAGAATTTTTCAAAATAGTTCTATGGGATTTGTACCGTCTACCTAAAGTGATAGGTGATAATAAAAAAAAATAGAAAATACTGGAAAAACTCAAGACAAGCAGCATCTCTGGAAATGTTGCAGTTACTTCAATAGAGGATTTGAGGTCTCTGTTTAATGTGTTTTTTTAAAAAAAAGCGCTTCAGATGCTGGAAATCAAAATAAAAACAGAAAATGCTGAAAATACGAGGAAATCTGCAGATGCTGGAAATTCAAACAACACACACAAAATGCTGGTGGAACACAGCAGGCCAGGCAGCATCTGTAGGGAGAAGCACTGTCGACATTTGGTAGCCTCCAACCTGATGGCATGAACATTGACTTCTCTAACTTCCGTTAATGCCCCTCCTCCATGAAAGGCCCTTCCCATGATCCTTTCCCTTCTCCAGCTCTGTATCACTTTCGCCAATCACCTTTCCAGCTCTTAGCTTCATCTCACCCCCTCCGGTCTTCTATCATTTCGCATTTCCCCCTCCCCCCGCTACTTTCAAATCTCTTACTATCTTTCCTTTCGGTTAGTCCTGATGAAGGGTCTCAGCCCGAAACATCGACAATGCTTCTCCCTATAGATGCTGCCTGGCCTGCTGTGTTCCACCAGCATTTTGTGAATACTGGAAATATACAGTAGGTCAATCTGAAGACTATCAGAACTGACAATCATTAACTCTGTTTCTCTTCCAACAGATGTGGCCTGACATGAGTGTTTTCTGTTTTTAATCTGTTTCATGAGTTAGTTACTTGAAAGCTGGGGTCTCTAGCAGAGCAGCATTCTCTCAATACTGTACAGAAATTTGTAATTGTTTGAAGTCTTTGGAGTGAGACTTCGACCAACAAATTTCTAATTGGTTATGATCTACTACTGACATTGCAAATGAAAACAAGGTGGTAAAGATCTGGGATTTCATAGGTAGTGCTGCATTCTTTAATCGCCAGCAATCAATTTGTCTATTTTTAGATCCTCAGGATGTCCCTTCTAGGGTTTACCAAAGTTACAGATGCAAGAAAAAGTTTGTGAATCCTTTGCAGTAACCTGGTTTTCTGCATTAATTATTCATAAAATGTGGTCTGATCTTCATCTAAGTCAAAATAATAAACAAACACAATCGGCCTAAACTAGTAACACAAATAATTGTACTTCTTGTGAAACAATCACAGTCTAGGTTCAAAAAAAGTATGTGAACCTCTTGGGGTAATGCCTTCCACAAAAGCTATTTGGAGTTCAGTGTTCCAATCAATGAAATGAGATTGGAAGTGTGGGCTGAAGAGGTGCCCTGCGTTATATTTTTAAAAAGAGACATACAAAGTCAGGTAACTGATAAAGCCTGCTCTTTTCAAGAAAGATCTGTTTATGTGCACCATGCCTCGATCAAAACAACTTTCAGAGGACCTTAGAAGAAGAATTATAGAGATGCATGAAGCTGGAAACGGCTACAAAAGCATTTCTAAATACCTCAGTGTTCATCCGTCCACAGTAAGAGAAATTGTCTACAAATGGAGGAAATTCAGTACTTTTGCTACTCTTCCTAGGAGTGGGTATCCTGCGAAGATCACACCAAGAGCACAGCGTGCAATGCTGAAGGAGGTGAAAAAGAACCTCAGGGTAACAGCAAAAGACCTGCAGAAATCTCTAGAACTTGCTAAAATCTCTGTTCATGTGTCCACTATAAGAAAAACACTGCAAAAGAATGGTGTCCATGGAAGGACACTATGGGGGACACCACTACTCTAAAAAAAAACACATTTGCCAAACACCTTAAGTTTGAAAAAGACCACCAGCAGGTTCCACAGCTTCCAGGACAATGAGCAGCTGAGCAGCACACACAAAATGCGGGAGGAACTCAGCAGGCCAGGCAGCATCTATGGAAAAAAGTACAGTCAATGTTTTGGGATGAAACCCTTTGGCAGGACAGTGTTCTGTGGGCAGATGAGACAAAAGTTGAACTTTTTGGCAGAAATGCACACAGCTATGTTTGGAAGAAAAAGGGCACTATACACCAACACCAAAACCTCATCCCGACTGTGAAGCATGGTGGGAGGAGCATAATCATTTGGGGCTGCTTTGCTGCCTGGTCAGCTTACAATTGTTGAAAGAACAAGGTATTCAAAATTGTATTGAGGCATTTTGCAGGAGAATGTTAAGGTAGCAGTCCGTCACCTGAAGCTTAATAGATGTTGGATGATACAACAAGACAATGATCCGAAAGACGAGTAAGTCAATAACAGAATGGTTTAAAAAGAAGAAAATAAGTGTTTAGGAATGGCCAAGTCAGACCTTAACCCTATTAAGATGGTGTGCCATGACCTGAAGAGGGATGTTCATGCAAGGTGTCCCAGAAATACCGATGAACTGATACAGTTTTGTATGGAGAAATGGTCTAAAATTCTTCCTCGCTGTTGTGCAAGTCCGATCAGCAACTGCAGGAAATGTTTGGTGGAGATTATTGCTGCTAAAGGAAGTTTAGTTATTAAATACAAAGGTTCACATACTTTTTCCAGCCCAACTGTGAATGATTTCATAATGTGTTCAATAAAGACATTAAAAGTACAATTGTTTGTGTGTTATTAGTTTAGTCAGATTGTATTTGTATATTATTGTGACCTAGATGAATATCATACCACATTTTATGAGTGATTAATGCAGAAAACCAGGTAATTGCAAAGGGTTCACAAACTTTTTCTTGTAAATATATGTAGGATGACTTGTGTGGATGACTCCATAGATGGAATGGAACTTTAGTTTACGTACTGCATCTGAGTGTAGGCTCCCATGTTATTCAGGATAAGTATTTAATGTGGAAAAAAAGATTCCTTTCATTACTTTGCTATAACTGGAAAGGAAACTATCTGACAATTTTGTAAACATTTTTATTATTGGAAAATCATTATAAATGAAGGTGCAAGGTCCCCCCCCCCACCCTGTCATTCAAATTCCTGGTCATGTAGAATTAAGTTACAACATTTTTCAGCATTTGCCAGGATTTTAAAGTGTATGTGAGAAAGATTATTTGCCCATACAGGGCATGTTTTGATACAAACATGTTTTGATACAAGGATGTTGATGCACTTTAAAATAGAGAATTAGAAATGGAAAATAGCTTTCCTAGTAGTATATTCTTTGAGAATCTGGTAGATTTTCCTTTGTCACTACTTAAACGATTACACTTAAAAAAAGAATTATACTTAGCAATTATAGTAATTTGAAATGGCAATTAAAGTTTGTTTTAATAGAAAACAAAAATTCAGAGTGGCATTTAAATTAATCTAATAACAGATAGCTTAGTATTTTCCATCCCCATGTCCCAACTCCAGAAGCACCCTATCCCCATCAGATTAATTTTGAAACACAGCGCAATAGCATTGCAGTTAGTGCAATTTCTTTACAGCACTAACAATCACCAGTTGGGGTTTGATTCCCACTGCTGTTTGTGAGCATTTTGTATGTTCTCCCTGTGACCACATGTGTTTTCTCCAGGTGCTCTGGTTTCCTCTGACATTTTAAAGACGTATGGGTTAGAGTTAATAAATTGTAGGCAAACTATGTAGGCACCAGAACATTTATGGGCTGCCCCAGCACAATCCTTGCTGACTTGAGTTGATGTAAATAATGCATTTCAATGTACATTCCAATGTTTTGATGTGTGTGTGACAAATAAAGCTAATGTTTAATCTTCAGCCATCTTCTATTCCTATGCTTCTTTCAAGCAGGTGCTTCCCCAACTCCACATGCTGCTTTTAACTTCCTGCTGTATTTCCTTGTGCATGTGCCATTTGTCCTACAACATCATTTTAGCTCTTGATCCATTCTTTGCTCCACCTAGCTCCCTGTACTGGACCCTAATGCAGATAATGTTATAGAACCATAGAACACTACAGCACAGTACAGGCCCTTCAGCCCTCCATGTTGTGCCGACCCATATAATCCTTTAAAAAAAGTACTAAACCCACACTACCCCATAACCCTCCATTTTTCTTTCATCCATGTGCTTGTCCAAGAGGCTCTTAAATACCCCTAATGTTTTAGCCTCTACCACCATCCCTGGCAAGTAATTCCAGGCACTCACAACCCTCTGTGCAAAAAAAACTTACCCCTGATGTCTCCCCTAAACTTCCCTCCCTTAATTTTGTACATATGCCCTCTGGTGTTTGCTATTGGTGCCCTGGGAAACAGGTACTGACTATCCACCCTATCTATGCCTCTCATAATCTTGCAGACCTCTATCAAGTCCCCTCTCATTCTTCTACGCTCCAAAGAGAAAAGTCGCAGCTCTGCTAACCTTGCTTCATATGACTTGTTCTCCAAGCCAGGCAATATCCTGGTAAATCTCCTCTGCACCCTCTCCATAGCTTCCACATCCTTCCTATAATGAGGTGACCAGAATTGAACACGATACGCTAAGTGCGGTTTCACCAGAGATTTGTAGAGTTGCAACATGACCTCTCTACTCTTGAACTCAATCCCCCTATTAATGAAGCATAGCATCCCATAGGCCTTCTTAACTATCCTATCAACCTGTGCAGCGACCTTGAGGGATGTATGGATTTGAAGCCCAAGGTCCCTTTGTTCATCCACACTCTTAAGTAACCGACCATTAATCCTGTACTCAGTCTTCTGGTTTGTCCTTCCAAAATGCATCACCTCATACTTATCCGGATTGAACTGCATCTGCCATTTTTCTGCTCAACTCTGCAGCCTGCCTGTATCCTCTTGTAACCTTCGACCACCTACAGCTCCATCCGCAACTCCTCCAATCTTCGTGTCATCTGCAAACTTACTCACCCATCCTTCTGCCTCTACATCCAGGTCATTTATAAAAATCACAAATAGCAGGGGTCCCAGGACAGATTCCTGTGGCACTGCACTAGTCACCGACCTCCAGGCAGAATACTTTCCTTCCACAACTACCCTCTCCTTTCTTCCTTTAAGCCAATTTTTTATCCAAACAGCCAAGGTTCCACTTATCCTATGCCTCATGACTTTCTGGAAGAGTCTCTCATAAGGGACCTTGTCAAATACTTTGCTAAAGTCCATGTAGACCACATCCACTGCCCTACCCTCATCAATTTCTTTTGTTACCTCTTCAAAAAACTCAGTCAGGCTCATGAGGCACGATCTTCCTTTCACAAAGCCATGTTGACTATCCATGAATAGACTGTACTTCTCCAAATGCTTGTAGATCCTATCTTTAAGAATCCTTTCCAGTAGTTTGCAGACTACCAATGTAAGACTCAACGGTCTGTAGTTCCCAGGTTTCTCCCTATTACCTTTTTTAAACAAGGGAACTACATTTGCCATTTTCCAGTCCTCCGGCACTTGCCCTGCAGCCAAAGAGGATTCAAAGATCATAGCTAATGCTCCTGCGATCTCTTCTTTCAATTCCCACAACAACCTGGGGTGTATCATATCCGGCCCTGCGGATTTATCAATCTTAATGTTTTTAAGAAGATCCAGCACTTCTTCCTTAATCTCCACATTGTCCAGCACACAGACCCACTCTACTTCGACCTCATCCTGATCAAGATCCTTTTCACTTGTGAATACTGAAGCAAAGTATTCATTTAGGACCTCCCCAACCTCTGCTGCTTCCAGGCACATGTTGCCCTCTTTATCCTTTAGCGGTCCCACCTTCGTTCTTGTCATCCTCCTATTCCTCACATACGCATAGAATGCCTTGGGGTTCTCATTAATCCTACACGCCAAGGCCTTCTCATGTCCCCTTCGAGCTCTCCTAAGTCCTTTCTTTCGCTCCTTCCTGGCTACCCTATATTTCTCTTAAGCCCCTCCTACTTCCTGCTTCTTGTATCTAACATATGCTTCCTTTTTCCTCTTGACGAGTTGCCTCACATGTTTCGTCAGCCACGGTTCCCTTTTCCTACCATTTTTTCCTTGCCTCAGTGGGACAAACCTATCCTGAACCCAGCTCAAGTGGTCCCTAAACTTCTCCCACATTACTTCTATGCTTTCCCCTTTGAACATCTGTTTCCAATTTACCCTTGCTAGTTCCTGCCTCATCCCTTCAAATTTAGCCCTTCCCCAGTTAAGCACTTTACCATTTCGTCTGATTTTATCCCTTTCCATAGCTATGCTGAAGCTAAGGGAGTTGTGGTCACTCTCACCAAAATGGTCCCCCACCAAGAGGTCTGTCACCTGACCAGGTTCATTTACCAGAACTAGATCCAGTATAGCCTCTCCTCTCGTCGGCCAGTCTACATACTGTGTTAGGAATCCTTCTTGAACACACCTGACAAAATCAGCCCCATCTATCCCCCTTGCACTCAGGAGGTGCCAGTCAATATGAGGGAAGTTGAAATCACCCATAACTACTACCCTGTATTTCCTGCACCATTCTAAAATCTGCCTGCTTTTCTGCTCCTCAGTGTCCGGAGAGCTATTTGGGGGCCTATGGACTACTCCGAGCACAGTGATTGATCCCTTCCTATTTCTGACTCCCACCCAGACTGACTCCATGGACATTCCTTCTGCAGCGTCCTCCCTTTCTATAGCCGTGATACTATCCCTGACCAGCAAAGCCACTCCCCCCCCCCCCCCCCCCCCCCCCCTTTTCTACCTCCCATTCTATTCCTTTTAAAACACCTGAACCCCGGGACCTGCATCATCCAATCCTGCCCTTCCTCCAACCAAGTTTCAGTAATGGCCACAACATTGCAGTTCCACATACTAATCCATGCTCTAAGTTCATCCTCCTTGTTCCTAATACTCCTAGCATTGAAATAGACACATTTCAACCCCTTTAACTGGCTACAATTATGTTCTGTCCCCTGCCTGTGCTTCCTCATCAGCTCAGAACTCTTAGCATCATGCCCTTGTCCTTCTACCATAATCCCTGCACTCACATTCTGATTCCCACCCCCCTGCCAAACTAGTTTAAATCCTCCCCAACAGCTCTATCAAACCTGCCTGCCAAGATATTGGTCCCCCTGGGATTCAAGTGCAACTCATCCTTTTTGTACATGTCGCACCCGCCCCAAAAGAGGTCCCAGTGATCCAGAAATCTGAATCCCTGCCCCCTGCTCTAATCCCTCAGCCACACATTTATCCTCCACCTCATTCTATTCCTATTCTCACTGTCACGTGGCACAGGCAGTAATCCTGAGATTACTACTTTTGAGGTCCTGCTTTTCAACTTCCTTCCTAACTCTCTGTAGTCTTCTTTCAGGACCTCTTCCCTTTTGCTACCTATGTTATTGGTACCAATATGTACCACGACCTCTGGCTGTTTTCCCTCCCACTGCAGGATATCTTGGACGCGATCAGAAACATCCCGGACCCTGGCACCTGGGAGGCAAACTACCATCTGAGTTTCTTTCCTGCGTCCACAGAATCGCCTGTCTGAACCCCTGACTATAGAGTCCCCTATTACTACTGCCTTCCTCTTCCTTTCCCTACCCTTCTGAGCCACAGTGCCAGACTCTGTGCCAGAGGCACGGCCACTATCGCTACCCCCAGGTAGGCTGTTCCCCCCCCAAACAGCACTCAAACAGGAGTATTTATTCTCAAGGGGTACAGCCACAGGGGTACTCTCTAGTACCTGATTCTTCCCCTTCCCTCTCCTGACTGTGACGCATTTCTCTGTCCCGTGACCCCGGCGTGACCACCTGACCGTAACTCCTTTCTATCACCTCCTCACTCTCCCTGACCAGACGAAGGTCATCGAGCTGCAACTCCAGTTCCCTAACACGGTCCCTTAGGAGTTGCATTTTGATACACCGGGTGCAGATGTGGGCAGTCACTGTTGAAGGTTTTCTTGTTGCTAGGACTAGTCGGTGACTCCACTCCAAAATAAGAATGTTATAGCTGTAGGAAGCTAGCAACCACATTAAATATGATAGTATGATGGTCATACAGTAGAAGAAGCAGGCCTGGACTGATTATTATGTGAATATATACTAAACTACCTTTTCTTGTACTTGGCCCAAACTCTTCTATTCCATGGTGTTTGAAGTCCTCACCTAAATCAAATGTTGTATGATTACCTATCTCTGGCAATCACTCAGATGGTGAGCGGTACTTGCTCCACTCCTTCCAAAGAGATATTATATCTCAAAATAGGAATTTAGGCTCAGATTAGTTTGATAAATGCATCAAAGTGCAATTAACTTCCTTGCTCATGGGAAGCTCACAGAGTAAACAGTGTACATTTTGTTATTTTCAACATGTCGTTCAAAACTAATGTTTTTAGTTCCATAATGCTACTAAAAATGTGATGGAACACCAGATTATCTGAAGCTACCTTGAAGCTTATCTAAAGATATGATGGTTCAATTATGTATGTATCCTTACATAAAATTGTTTCTTGATATCAGAATTCATTTACGTATAGGACTCTTGACAGACAAGAAACAAAGTTATAATTTGATATATATCTCAAAGTTTGCTAATGCTTTTTGGTGGGAAGAATTTAAAAGGAGAGCATTTTTTCTTCAGCAGTATGATCGAGGCATGACTGCGCAGGCGCGTGGACGTCAGCGAATTAGAGCAGCAGGAAGAATTTAAAAAGAAAACAACTTTATAGAGCAGGTGTTGGAGTAGAGGGAGTTAGATTAGGAGGGCTTTGGCTTATTGAGTCGAGTAAAGGTAGGTTACCTGTGAAGAATAGGAATAGGAAGTATGTCTGCAAGGTCAGTGTTCTGTATTGGGTGTTGGATGTGGGATGACCAGGAGGCTCCCAGATGGCCAAATCTGCACCAGGTGCATCAAGCTGCAGTTCCTTAGGGATCGGGTTAGGAAACTGGAGATGCAGTTTGATGACCTTCGTTTAGTGTGGGAAAGTGAGGACATGATAGATAGGAGCTATAGGCAAGTAGTCACACCGGGGCCTCAGGAGACAGGTAAGTGGGTAATAATCAAGAGAGGGAAGGGCAAGAGTCAGATACCAGAGAGTACCCCTGTGGCTGCCCACTTAACAATAAGTACTCCTGGTTTAGTACTGTTGGTGGGGGGGGGGCGGTGGGGTGGAGGACCTACCGGGGAGAAGCAAAAGTTCCCGCGCCTCTGGCACAGAAGGGTAGGGAAAGGAAGACAATGGCAGCAGTGATAGGGGATTCTGTAGTTAGGGGGTCAGACAGGCAATTCAGTGGACGCAGGAAAGAAACACAGATGGTAGTTTGCTTTCCAGTTGCCAGGATCTGGGATGTTTCTGATCACGTCCACAATATCCTGAAGTGGGAGGGTGAACAGCCAGAGGCCACGGTACGTATTGGTACCAATGACATAGGTTGGAAAAGGGAGGAGATCCAGAAAACAGACTACAGGGAGTTAGGAAAGAAGCTGAGAAGCAGGACTACAAGGGCAGTAATCTTGGGATTTCTGCCTGTGCCACGCAACAGTGAGTATAGGATTAGAGTGAGGTGGAGGATAAATGTGTGGCTGAGCGTTTGGAACGGGGCAGGGAATTCAGATTTCTAGATCATTGGGACATCTTTTTGGGGCAGGCATGACCTGTAAAATAAGAAAGGTTTACAATTGAATCTGAGGGGGACCAATATCTTGGCAGGGAGGTTTGCTAAGGCTTTTGGGGAAAGTTTAAACTCGAATTGCTTTGGGGGTGGGAACTGAACTGAAGAGACAGAGGAGGGGGCCAGTTGTCTATCAAATAGAGGAAGCTTGAAGGTAGCATGAGAGGGAGGATAGACAGGTGATAGAGAAGTGATACACTCAGACTGATGATTTGAGATGTGTCTATTTTAATGCAAGGAGTATCATGAACAAAGTGGATGAGCTTAGAGCGTAGGTCAGTACTTGAAGCTATGATGTTGTGGCCATTAAACAGAGACTTGGATGGCTCAGGGGCAGGATTGGCTACTTAGAGTGCCAGGCTTTAGATGTTTCAGAAAGGACAGGGAGGGGGCAAAAGAGGTGGGGGCATAGCACTGCTGATCAGAGATAGCGTCATGACTGAAGAAAAGGAGTAAGTCAAGGAGGGATTGTCTACTGAGTCTCTGTGGGTTGAAGATAGAAACAGGAAGGGGTCAATAACTCTACTGGGTGTTTTTTTTATGGACCACCCAATAGTAACAGGGACTTCGAGGAGCAGATAGGGAGACAGATTCTGGAACAGTGCAATAATAACACAGGGTTGTCGTGATGGGAGATTTTAATTTCCCCAATATTGATTGGCATCTCCCAAGAGCAAGGGGTTTAGCTGGGGTGGAGATTGTTAGGTGTATTCAGGAAGGTTTCCTGAACAATATGTAGATGAGCCTACAAGAGGAGAGGCTGTACTTGATCTGGTATTGGGAAATGAACCTGGTCAGGTGTCAGGCCTCTCAGTGGGAGAGCATTTTGGAGATAGTGATCACAATTCTATCTCCTTTACCATAGCATTGGAGAGGGATAGAAGCAGACAAGATAGGAAAGTGTTTAATTGGAGTAAGGGGAAAAAAAGAAGCTATCAGGCAGGAACTTGGAAGTATAAATTGGGAGCAGGTGTTCTCAGGGAAATGTGCGGCAGAAATGTGGTAAATGTTCAAGGGATATTTGCATGGCATTCTGCATTTGCATGACGTTCAGCCACTGAGAAGTGACTTAATTTTTCACATATTTACTCCTTGGGCCATAATTGAAATTCAGCATCACTTCATTGATGCTGAGCTTCAAATACTGAGAGAAGACCATAAGACATGGGAGCAGAATCAGGCCATTCAGCCTAATCAGCTCCAGCATTTGATCATTGCTGATTTATTACCCCTCCCATCCTTTTTTCCTGTCTTCTCTCCATATCCTTTGATACCCTTACTGATCAAGAGCCTGACAACCTCCACTTTGAATATACTCAATGACTTGGCCTCCACAGCTGTCTGTGACAATAAACTCCACAAATTCAGTGCCCTATGGCTAAAGAAATTCCTTTCTGAAGGGATGTACTTCTATTCTGAGGCTGTGCCGTTTAGTCCTAGACTCCCCCACTATTGGAAACATTCTCTCCAGGTCCACTCTATCTAGGCTTTTCAATATTTGATAGGTTTCACTTGAGATTCCTCTCATTTTTCTAAACCTCAGCAAGTAAAGGCCCAGAGCCATCAAATGCTCCTCATATATTCACTCTTTCATTCTCAGGATCAATCTCGTGAACCTCCTCTGGACCATCTCCAATGATAGAACAATCTTTCTGAGAAGAAAGGCACAAATCTGCACACACTATTACAAGTCTGAATAATGTCTCATTAAACCTCAGCATTACATCCTTTTATATTCTAATCCTTGTGAAATGAATACTAACGTATATGCCTTCCTTACTCAATCTGCAGGGTAAGCTTTTGCACCTCTGATTTCTGAATTCACTTCCTGGTTAGAAGATAGTATATACCTTCTACCAATGTGCGTGACCATACATTTTCCTACACTGTATTCCATCTGCCACTTGCTTATTCTCCTAATCTGTCCAAGTCTTTCTACGGACACTCTGCTTTCTCAACACTACCTGCCCCTCCACCTATATTTGTATCATCCACAAACTTGGCCACAAAGCCGTCAATTTTAACATCGAGATTATTAACATATAACAAGAGAAGTTGTGGATCCAATGGAATGCCACTGGTAACTGTCTGCCAACTAGAAAAGGCCCATTTTATTCCGGCTCTTTGCCTTTTGCCAGTCAACCTGACTTCTGGCCATGCCATTATCTTTTCTGTCATACCATGAGCACTTGTTTAGCAGTCTCATGTACGGCACGTTGCCAGTAACATGCTGAATGTGATAGGGATTTCCTCCTATTGATGTAACTTGATTAACAAAATGTTCAGATATTACTTAGAGGTCTACTGTTATATAATCAGATGGTGATATATAATATGATATATATATATGTAATCAGATACAGATGATGGTTAATTTAAAATGCATTATGTTAATTTGACATTATATTGTGGTCATTGTACTTGTTAGTAGATTACCATTTTTGCAGTAGTAAAAAGCACAGTCATTTCATTACCTTGGGCATAAGTGGGAAACGGCATTGATGGGAACACTGTGAAAGCTGAAGGTAACTCAGTAAGCAATTGACAAAAAAATGAAAAAGTGAATTAAGAAACTTTGTTGGTGACTGTGATCCCATTCCTTTCAACATTTAGTTAAACATTGGAGGAAAACGTTAGTTGTGATAACTTTGGTTAGAAACCTGCCCCCAATATTTTCCTTGTCATTTCTTTAAGGTGAAGTAATGCTTTTGTTTTTCTATTACAGCCAAACCATTCACTGTTAAAGTGAAGCAGATGCGGCTCCACAAGGAAGACTTTGAAATCCTGAAAGTTATTGGCAGAGGTGCATTTGGTGAGGTAAGCATTCTCAAGCTTGGTATTATCAATGAGATGGAGGTCTACTGGAAGTTCACACACAGTTGTGTGGAAACCCTTTGTGTACACTCCTTAAGATGTGCCGCTCAGCTTGCATCTGGCTTTATTTTTGGTTGTTCATGTCACTCCTGAGTGATTTTGAGCAGTTGTGTGGTTCTTTTTGTATTGTAGCTTGATGCAGCAATATTGGCTGTGAAGCTGTTTGGTATTTAATTCCCACATCTAATTAATGAAAAAAGGCTAGCAGAAAGAAATAATCTGTTTTGTCCATTCATTAAGGCTCTGTAACAAAAATATCAGCAGCTTAGCATGTATTTGTTGCAAGCTCAACTTGTTTTTGTTCTATGATTATGGTGCTCACAACAAATATTAAAAAAGCATGCAATTTCAGAGATGAACCTACTTCCATTGTATCTCAGGATCAAGGCTTGTTGAATATTGTGATGCCAATGTATGTTTTCATCCAGCATATGTAAAACATGAAAACATTTCTCCATCCTCTTAAAAAGCCATGATATGACTGAAATAAGCTGCAATGTGAAATAAATTTTGGCTTTGCAGAAAAGTTGCAAAAATTGTTATTGTAGTATTGACTAATATGCCAGCCAGCTTTCATACAGCCGGAAGCAGCTTTGAGTAAGCTAAATGACCTCATATCTGCGGTCTTCTTGAGGAAGAAGTTACCAGAGATTTAAAAACCCTCTGTAAATAATTTTTCTTTCATCTTTTCAGTCTTAAAGGATGGGTGTCTGATCCTGAGATTCTGCTTTCTAAAGCATTGTTAAAAGCTTAGTCCAATTATCCAAAGCAGCCCCTCATTATCTACCTTTCTAATTAGGATCTTGTACTTCTCTCTTATTGTTCTCAACTTGAAGGAATGGGCCAGTATTATTCAGGCTCTTTTTGTGGGAAGATATGAACCTTCCTCCCAGGAATCAATCTAGTAAACCAATGCCACACGGACTCCAAAATGGAATACATCTTTCTTTACCCATGGGCACTAAAATTGCAAATAGAACCCCAAGTGACATTTTGTCAAAGTCATGTACAATATCAGCAAGATTTCTTTACTCTGAGCTCCAACTCTCTTGGATCAAAGGCCAGTACTACGTTTGTCTTCCAATTGTTTGCTGTACCTGCAGGTTAATTTTGCAGTTTACAAATCAGCGTATCAAAATCCGTCTATATGTTTGTCTCTCACCATTTAGCAAAAGCTGTTAACTAATTTTTCAGTGCAAAGGCAAAACCACAATATATTCATGCATTATATTCCACTTGTCAAAACAAGTTTATTGTCACACACAGGTACTGTGAGGTAGAGGGACAATAAAAAAACTTGTTGCAGCAGCAGCATAGTCACGTTGGTTCAAATAACACAGAACACAATGATAGACAAATTGTGCAACATGTTACTGCAAACCGCCTGAGCTTTTGTTTAAAATGACACCCTTTCATATGGTCAACACACACAAAATGCTGGTGGAACACAGCAGGCCAGGCAGCATCTATAAGGAGAAGCACTGTTGACGTTTTGGGCCGAGACCCTTCGTCAAGACTAACTGAAAGGACAGATAGTAAGAGATTTGAAAGTATTGGAGGGGAGGGGGAAATGCGAAATGACAGGAGAAGACCGGAGGTGGGTGGGATGAAGCTAAGAACTGGAAAGGTGATTGGCGAAAGTGATACAGAGCTGGAGAAGGGAAAGGATCATGGGACGGGAGGCCTCTGGAGAAAGAACGTGGGGGGGTGGGGGAAGCACCAGAGGGAGAGAGGGAGATGGAGAACAGGCAGAGTGATGGGCAGAGAGAGAGAAAAAAAACAACTAAATATGTCAGGGATGGGGTAAGAAGGGGAGGAGGGGCATTAACAGAAGTTAGAGAAGTCAATGTTCATGCCATCAGGTTGGAGGCTACCCAGCCGGTATATAAGGTGTTGTTCCTCCAACCTGAGGTTGGATTCATTTTGACAGTTGAGGAGGCCATGGATAGACATATCAGAATGGGAATGGGATGTGGAATTAAAATGTGTGGCCACTGGGAGATCCTGTCTTCTCTGGCGGACCGAGCATAGCTGTTCAGCGAAATGGTCTCCCAGTCTGCGTCAGGTCTCACCAATATATAAAAGGCCACACCAGGAGCACCGGACACTGTATACCACCCCAGCCGACTCACAGGTGAAGTGTCGCCTCACCTGGAAGGACTGTCTGGGGCCCTGAATGGCGGTGAGGGAGGAAGTGTAAGGGCAGGTGTAGCCTCAAAGCTCTTCACTTCTTTTTGGATTCCAGACCTAACCAATTCCTTTCTACCACCACTCTCCTCCGTCTAGCGGAATTAGTTCTTACTCTCAATAATTTCTCCTTTGGCTCCTCCCACTTCCTCCTAACCAAGGGTGTAGCCATGGGCACCCGCATGGGTCCCAGTTATGCCTGCCTTTTTGTTGGCTTTGTGGAACAGTCCATGTTTCAAGTCTATACAGGTATCCATCCCCCTCTTTTCCTTCGCTACATCGACAACTGCATTGGCACTGCCTCCTGCACGCATGCTGAGCTCGTTGACTTCATTAACTTTGCCTCCAACTTTCACCCTGCCCTCAAATTTACCTGGTCCATTTCCAACACCTCCCTCCCCTTTCTTGATCTTTCTGTCTCCATCTCTGGAGACGGCTTATCTACTGATATCTACTATAAGCCTACAGACTCCCACAGCTACCTGGACTATTCCTCTTCCCACCCTGTCTGCTGCAAAAATGCTATCCCCTTCTCACAATTCCTCTGTCTCCGCTACATCTGCTCTCAGGATGAGGCTTTTCATTCCAGGACGAAGAAGATGCCTTCCTTTTTTAAACAAAGGGGCTTCCCTTCTTCCACCATCAACTCTGCTCTCAAACGCATCTCTCCCATTTCCCGTACATCTGCCCTCACCCCATCCGCCCGCCACCCAACTCGGGATAGGGTTCCCCTTGTCCTCACCTACCACCCCACCAGCCTCCAGGTCCAACGTATAATTCTCCGTAACTTCCGCCACCTCCAACAGGATTCCGCTACCAAGCACATCTTTCCCTCCCCCCCTTTCTACTTTCTGCAGGGATTGCTCCCTACGCGACTCCCTTGTCCATTTGTCCCCCCCATCCCTTCCCACCGATCTCTCTCCTGGCAGTTATCCTTGTAAGCGGAACAAGAACTACACCTGCCCTTACACTTCCTCCCTCACCGCCATTCAGGGCCCCAGACAGTCCTTCCAGGTGAGGCGACACTTCACCAGTGAGTTGGCTGGTGTGGTATATTGTGTCCGGTACTCCCGGTGTGGCCTTTTATATATTGGTGAGACCCGACACAGACTGGGAGACCGTTTCGCTGAACAGCTACGCTCGGTCCGCCAGAGAAAGCAGTATCTCCCAGTGGCCACACATTTTAATTCCACATCCCATTCCCATTCTGATATGTCTATCCATAGCCTCCTCTACTGTCAAAATGAATCCAACCTCAGGTTGGAGGAACAACACCTTATATACCGGCTGGGTAGCCTCCAACCTGATGGCATGAACATTGACTTCTCTAACTTCTGTTAATGCCCCTCCTCCCCTTCTTACCCCATCCCTGACATATTTAGTTGTTTTTTTCTCTCTCTCTCTGCCCATCACTCTGCCTGTTCTCCATCTCCCTCTGGTGCTTCCCCCCCCTCCCCTTTCTTTCTCCCGAGGCCTCCCGTCCCATGATCCTTTCCCTTCTCCAGCTCTGTATCACTTCTGCCAATCACCTTTCCAGCTCTTAGCTTCATCCCACCTCCTCTGGTCTTCTCCTATCATTTCGCATTCCCCCACCCCCCTCCACTACTTTCAAATCTCTTACTATCTTTCCTTTCAGTTTGTCCTGACGAAGGGTCTCGGCCCGAAACGTCGACAATGCTTCTCCTTATAGGTGCTGCCTGGCCTGCTGTGTTCCACCAGCATTTTGTGTGTGTTGTTTGAATTTCCAGCAATTGCAGATTTCCTCGTGTTTGCCCTTTCATATGGTGCTTTATTAAATGCTTTTGTGAACGTGTGCGTATTTTATATCTACTGCTTCTCCTTCATTCATCCTCATTAAACTGTATTCAATTTGTCAAATGCTATTTTGCTTTATAAGATTGTTGATTCTGACTTCGAAAGGCATTGTTCAAACTATGACAACTTGCCCAAATTTCGATAGATCTTTACTGATGGAGCCATTCAGTGGATCAACCAACAGCGTTTTAAGTTGTATAGACACAGCACCATATTTTCCAAGATGATAAATTTATCCAATACAGAAAGGAGGCATAGGGTCTCTGTTAACTTTCTGAAAAATCTATGCTTCTTTGCAAGTCTTGCTCACTTCCCTTTTGAATTTTACTATTGAATATACTTCCACCACCTTTTAGGCAGTGTTTTCCAGATCATTGATTAAATTTTAACAATCCATCTGAGAACAGTCTGCACAATTCGGTCCCACCCTGTGCTTTGCGTTTACTACAAGGTTCAAAGGATTAATTTTCGGTGTATACAGGGGCTATTCAAATTGCAAACCTCACAGATGATGAATTCTGCTTTGGATACCAAGGGTCATGTCACTCTAAATGGAGTAAAGGAGCAAAGTGATCTTGGAATACAAATGTACCAGTCACCAAAAGTTGTACCACAAACTAAAAAAGCCACTAAAATGGCAAACTCAGTATTAGACTTTATTTCTAGCAGGATTAGGCTGAAAAGTAATGAAATTACACGAGGCTTATATCAAACTTTGTAAGATTATACTTACAGTATTGCATATAGCTCTGGTCAGCTTATAGTGAGGATACAGAAGCACTGCTAAGGTTGCACAGAAATAAGATTTGCAAGGATGACACTGGAAATGTGAGATTAAACATATCTGGAAAGGATGAACAAGCTAGGTCTTAAAGACTAAGGAAAGACCCAATAAAATTCTTCAAGAATTTGAAATAGCATAGATATAGAGGTATACCTTAAGGATTGGATAAGAATATAATTAGAGTCTACCAGTACAAAATAAAGACAAAATATTGGAAGCACCCAAACAGCATCTGTGGAAAGAAGAAACAGTGCTAATGTTAGAATGGCAATCAAAGAAACTAATATTTCATTTGGATGATCAGCTGCTATATTTTAATAGGAGTTTGAAGCGACTTAGTATGTCACCAAATCCTCTAGTGAATTTCTAGAGATGTACCATGGAAAGCAGTTTAGCTGGTGCATCACTGTCTGGTACGGAGGGACTACTGCACAGGATCAGAAAAAATACTGCAGAAGGTTGTAAACTCAGCTGTTCTATCTTGAGGACTAGCCTCTTCAGCATTGAGGATACCTTCAAAAGATGATGTCTCAAAAAGACTGCATATATCATTAAGGATCTTGGACGTGCCCTCTTCTTATTGCTACCATTGAGGAGGAGGTACAATCACTTGAAGAGACACTTTCAAAGTTTCAGGAACAGCTTCTTCCCCTCCACCATCAGATTTCTGAATGGATAATAACCCAAGAACACTACCTCAGTAACTTTTACCCCTCTCTTTTTGAACTACCTCTCTAATTTTTATATATTATAATTTATAATTTTAATTATTATCTATTTCAATGTAATGCTGCTGCAAAGCAACAATTTTCATGACAGGCCAGTGATATTAAGTCTGGTTCTGATTCCAGTCACTCTGAATTCTAATGGGGAATTCAGATGCAATTTCTTCACCCAGTGTGGAATTTGCTGCCACAGGAAATGGCTGAAATGCATAGCTTAGCAGTGTTAAAGGAGCAGCTGGGCTAACGTACAAGGAAGGGAATAGAGAGTTATGCTCATAGATTGAGATGAGAAAAAACTAGAGCAGGTTGGAATGAAGCCTAAGCTTGCAACATAGACTGGTTGGGCTGAATTACCTGTTTCTGTGCCATATATATTGAGCTAACTATTGATATTGAACACTTCTCTGCATAAAGCAATGTCTGCTTTATGTCCAATATAAAAGCAGGAAACGTAGCATTTTCAGTTTGTTTTTAAATTGGAAAACAATTCTATGCTAATTGATTTACTCTTTGCACCTAATTCAAAGTTGATAGTAAACTAAAGGTGTGCTAGTTTAGTATATACTGCTCAGCCAGAATTCTTTGAACATTACAATTTTCTGTGTTTAACAATATTCATGACCTTATTTGGTAGAGGATTGGTGGGAATATAAAAATATTTAGTCAGGTTACTTGAAATGCTCCCTTCTGGACAAATCGTATATTCGAATGAATCCCATTACCTTTCAATAAAAATAACATGAAAGTAGAAAAGTTTTGCTGTTCTAGGGTAGTTGCCAGGTAATTGGTAACAAACTTAATGTATTAATATTATTGAAACTTTTGGTTGCTTGTGTTGTATTTTTTCTACTTATAAGTACTTATTTTAAAGTACAGTATGCAGTTGCATTTGACTGCGTCCCAATTTTTAAAATTCATTTACAGCATTAAGTTGTTTTAGAAAATGGGTCATCAAACCCTGCATCAGAATCTTTATCTTCATCAGACATTATCTTTGAAATCTTCCCCTTCAATTGAAAATAATCTGAAAGATTACTAAACCTTCACTTCATTGAATCATAGAAAATAGAATTAAAGGAAATTTACAACAGTAAAGGAGAGTATTTGGATCCATTGAAGGACAGATCAGGCTTGAGGGGTTTGGTGGCCTCTTCCTGCACCTTTTTTTCTGAGGAGGAAAAGGCTGTTCAGTTTAATTCCAGTTTCCAGCACCAGGTTTTGTAGATTTGCTGTGTACAATAGAAGTGTGTATTATAAATATTATGTAAATATTCTGGAAGAACACACACAAAATGCTGGAGGAACTGCAGGTCAGACAGCATTTATAGATGGAAATGAGCAGTCAATGTTTTGGGATAAGACCCTTGACATGAAACATCAACACTTCATTTCCTTCCACAGATGCTGCCTGACATACTGAGTTCCTCCAGCATTTGTGCTGTTGTTCCATATTTCCGGTGTCTGCAGTCTCATGTTTTTCTTTATACATATTATGAGTGATTTAGCTTCCACTTGCAGACAGTGAGTTTTCAGTTGCTCACCATACTTAAAGGTTAAAAAAAAATTACAATTAATCTATGCCCCCTGCTTTTTGACCACTTTGCTAAGGGAAATAGATTTTTATTTACTCTTCCTGCACATTAGAATGTTACAGATTTCAATGATCTTTCCCCAATCTCCTCTGTTCCAAAGAAGGCATTGGAACTGTGCTTAGCCTCACAGTCATAAGTATAAAGTGAGTAGAGCAGGGCTAAGCACAGCCTAGTGGTGCACCTGTGCTGATAAGACATTGTGAAGGAGAAGTTGATGCCAATCCGAACTGACTGGGGTCTGCAAGCGAGGAAATTTAGGATCCAATTGTACAAGGAGGTATTGAAGCCAAGGTCTTGAAGCTTGTTGATTTGTTTTGAGCGGATGAGTTTCAAGACCTTGGCTTCAATACCTTCTTGTCCAATAACTCAGACAAATGTGAAGTGATACCAGAGCAGGATATCCACAATGAATGACAGGGTCCTGGAGAGTATACTTGAACAGAAAGAGCTTGGGTTATAAGCCCATAATTCCCTAAAAACTGGAGTGCAGGTAGTCTGCAAAGCCAGTAGATCTTTGCTTTTGTTCCGGTGATGTCATCATCCAGAATGGCAGCTTAAGTCAGTAGCTCCTCCGGAAAAACTTATGTTTTGCCCCATTCATCCATGAAGCATAAGATCTTTTGAAAATATCTGAATTGATAAGGGGGGCAAGACTGGGGAAAAAGACTGGAGATTTTTAAAAAAGCATCACCGCGGAGCCTGTGCACGAGAGGGGTGCAGCGAGCGGCTCTCCAACCCGAATGCGTGGTAGCGAGGCTGACGATGGGCCTCGTTCAGGCGAAGTGACAAATATGATAAAAATTCTGGAAGAGATACGGGGATTCCAAAACGATATAAAACAGCAACTACCGTAGATTCCGGATTTTAAGCCGCTACTTTTTTCCCACATTTTGAACAGCTTTGAACTCTGCGGCCTTTAATACGGAGCGGCTAATACATTATTTTTTTCATGCCGCCAAAAACATTTTGCCTCGTAACAGTAGACCAATAAAATTGATGAGTAGTTCACAGAGGTCCAATGAAATTGTACGATAAATCAAGCGCACTTTCACAATTAAATTATTGTAAATCAGTCATTTGTACTCACCCTCATCAACATGGAAAACACTCGAAGAAAAGCATTGTGCTGCCTTTATGGCAGTTATTTAGTTTATAATATTTTCGCTTAGTAATTCATTTGTTAGTTAAAGTTAGAAGTGTTTTAACTATATTTGTTTTCTGTACTACATCGCGGGATGCTATGACGTCACACCCGGTTTCGCCGCGTCTTGTGGGAAAACGCCGGTTTGCGATAAACGGGACGGCGGGGGGGAGCACATTACGCGAGCGGCATTAGATCTGAGCGAATGCTGCTTTTAAGTTAAAGGCGATCAATAACTTTTCCTGGTAGGCTGCAGTATATATATTTTTTACCAGTCGTTAGGAGATATTGGAATGTTGTTCAGTAAAAAAGTATACGCAACGTATATTTAAAAGTAGCCGCGTTACAGGCACGGTTCGAAAAAAAGCATTTGCAATATGTATTTGTTTATGTTACCATATGGATTTAATTAAAAGTTAAAAAATCCTCACGTGTAATATCTTTCTGTGTAAATATCTCATATTACAACATGGGACACCTGCGGCCGAAAATCCGGTGCGGCCTAAAATCTGGTGCGGCCTGTACAAGTAAAAAATTGATTTTCTTTCTAAAATTAGAGCCAGCGGCTTTTAATCAGGTGCGCTCTGTAGTCCGGAATCTACGGTAAATTATATCAAGTCAGAGTTCGCCAACGTCAATGGTGGTAGAGACACGGATTGAGAAGGTGGAAGATCATGTGCAAAACGTGGAACGGATACTAAGTAAGACAATAAAAATTTTAAATCAACAAGAAAGTAAGCTGATTGAGCAGGAGGGAAGATCACGACGGAAAAATATCAGGATATACAAAGTTCCCGAAGGAGTGGAGGGTTTGTCTATGATGGAGTTTGTATGAAAGTTGCTGCAGGACACACTGGAGCTTCCCTCAAGAATGGAGCTTGAAATTGAGAGGGTGCATCGTGCGCATCGCCCTGTGGCCTACTGGAGACAGGGAAGATAAGCCACGCTCAATAGTAATTCGATTCCTTCGATACAATACCAAGGCGGAGATTCTACGAAAGGCTTGGGGAAAGAAGAGGGTGTTTTTGGACGGTAAATTAATATACTTCGATCAAGATTACCCCCCGGCGGTTCTGCAGAGACCTAAACAATACTCTGAAGTAAAGCGAATAATAAAGCAAGGAAAGATTAGATTCGAAACTCCGTACCCTGCTAAACTTCGAGTGTTTTATGAAGATGGGATGCAACTCTATCAGACAGTGGAAGAGGCGACTACAGACATGAAGGCCAGAGGGTTGCCCGTCAGTGTGATCAAACTGAGAGAAAGCCTGGCTGAGCAGTTATCCCGATCTACTTGGGAAATAGTGAGAGAATCGAGAAAGCAGGGGATGGGAAGAGGACAAGAGAAATATATCAGGAAGAGTGAGTTTTCCGAAGCCAGCCCTCACCCCCTCCAAAAGAGCCATATGGTTTAGCTAACTTTAAAAGTGTTGAGAAGCTAAACGGAAGCAAAAATAGATGGTGCTATACCTATCTTGAGAAATACTTATTATAATGTGGATTTTATATTACTGAATTATTCTTTTTTATTCATTCATTCACTCCTTTTCCCCCTACCTAAATGAGAATATACGTATGGGAGGAATACACAGGAAAATGTTTTCTGTGTAATGGATATAGATTTGTTCACTTACTTTTATGGGTACTGCAATGGGGGCCCTCAACTTACAGGTAGGAGGGACTATCCCCCACAGCTAGACGTTTCCTCTAGCTCAACCCAGGGTCATCTACTAGAGACCTCAGCCTTGGAATCACACCTGCATTGCCTTTTTTTTATTATTAGCATTTCTTGGTTCTTATTTGTTCAGGGAGTAGATCGATTAAGTTTTATTCTGCTAATTTCAATGATATATTGACAGAGAAATACACATGGCTAAGGACAAATTAAAATTCATTTCTTTTAATGTCAATGGGCTGTTAAAGCTAATCAAACGTCTTAGAATTCTATCCAAAATGAAAAAAGAACGAGCCCATGTAGTACATTTTCTGGAAACTCACTTAAATGATAATAAGCATGGAAAACTAAAGAGAATGGGCTTCACTAATTTGTTTTTCTCCTCATTTAAATCAGGACATAGGAGAGGAGTTGCTATTCTTAAGCAAGCTAAATTTTGAAGAAGTATTCGAAATGGGAGATAAGGAGGGCAGATATATTCTGGTAAGGGGGAATATAGACGGAAATTCAGTTACTCCATTGAATATATACGCACCCCCAGGAAGTGATATTAGTTTCTTTCAGAAAATTACTAATATTACGGTAACTGAAACAGAAGGTCTCCTGATATGTGGGGGAGACTTAAGTTTACAATTACAACCAAAGTTAGACTCTTCCAATAGGAAAACCTGTAAAACAAAATCCTTACATAAGAAAGTTAATACACTTTTTGAGGATGTTGGTCTAATGATATATGGAGGGACCAATCCCACAAAGGAAGGGATTACACTCAATATTCTGCCCCCCCATTCTATATATACAAGAATAGACTATTTCCTAACATTTGGAAAAGACAAAGACAAAATACAGGTGTCCCCCTTTTTTTGAACATTCACTTTACGACAACTCGCTGTTACGAAAGACCTACATTAGTACCTGTTTTCGCTAACCAAAGAGGATTTTCGCTTTTACGAAGAAAAGACGCCCGCTTTATACATATGTTTACCCCGAGAAAGACTACAATGACCGTGAAGCCTTGTGCGGGGAGTTGTTTGCGCATGTGTGTAAGCGTATATGTGTGCATATGCATGTGCGTACATATGCGTGTATGTGCCGAATTTTTTCCTCCAAATCGATTTTGGCTTGCTGTCTTCCCGATATTGATAAGTGAAACCACACTGTACCTACAATATTTATGCTTTATATAGGGTGTATATTTATCATATAATTCCTGCTTTTACTATATGTTAGTGTTATTTTAGGTTTTACGTGTTATTTGGTAGGTTATTTTTTTGGGTCTGGGAACACTCAAAAATTTTTCCCATATAAATTAATGGTAATTGCTTCATCACTTTATGACAATTTGGCCTACAAACGGTTTCATAGGAACGCTCTACCTTCGGATTGTGGGGGAAACCTGTAAACACCTTTGGAATTGGGACAACAGATGTAAGTGACCATGCGCCTAGATATTTATCTGTTGAGTTTTGACCTACAACCAAAGAATACTATTTGGAAACTAAATTCAAGTTACTCAATGATCCCTACTTTAAGGAACAAATTAAAAAAGAAATTGGTCTTAGAATTCAATGATAATGGAGAGGTTTCACCTCCCGTTCTATGGGATACTCTGAAGGCCGTTTTAAGAGGGAAAATTATAGCGATATCTTCATATAAGAAAAAAAATAAGGAATAGAACATTAGAGGAATTATAAAATAGGCTGAAGGAACTAGAAAAAAAATACAAATTGAATTTGGCACAGGATAAATTAGAGAAAATTTTTAAAAATAGGAATAAAATTAATAGTTTGGCTATGCAATAAATCAGGAAAAAGTTAGTATTTCTGAAACAGAGTCATGAAAGTGGATCTAAGTCTATGAAAATACTGTCGTGGAAACTGCAAAAAAAAAGATAGCAGAAAATACAATTCATAGAATTAGGGATCCAAGAACAAAAATGATAAAAAAAATAAGCTAAGTGAAATTCAAGAAGCTTTTGAAGTGTTTTACAATACTCTATATTCCAAAGTTCCAGAGGGAAGCATAACCCAAATTGACACCTTCCTGAATTCTCTGGAGTTACCCACTTTAAGCAAAGAACAGAATAGAACAATGACTGCTGACATAACTGAAGTTGAACTAAAAGCTGCAATTACTAGGCTTAAATTAAGCAAGTCATCAGGATCAGATGGGTATATGGCAGAGTGGTACAAAGAATTTAAAAATGAGTTAATTCCTGTCTTACTCCCCATACTGAACTGGGCTCTAAAAAAAGGCACAAATGCCACCCAGCTGGAAGGAAGCGATAATCTCAGCTATACTGAAAGAAGGCAGGGATAAAATGGAATTGCGGGTCATTTAGACCAATATCCCTTCTTAATGTAGATGATAGATTATTTACCTCCATCATGGCCAAACGATTGGAAGAGTTTCTACCCATACTGATACGTAACGATCAGACAGGTTTTATACGACAACGCCAAACACAAGTCATATACAAAGGACACTTCACATTATAGATCATATACAAAAAAAAAATCAAGCAATAGTGATAAGCGTAGACACTGAAAAGGCATTTGATTCGGTTAATTGGAATTTTCTTTACAGAGTTTTACATAGATTTGGTTTCCATGACAATTATCAAAACTATAGGCACTATATGACAACCCTACTGCTAGGATTGAAATCAATGGATATTTATCAAATAGTTTTACCTTAGAAAGGGGCACGAGACAGGGTTGTGCATGGTCACCGCTACTCTTTGCATTATATCTGGAACCATAAGCTCAATACATCAGACAAAATGAAGATATTGGGAATTACTGTTAAGGAGACAGAGCATAAATTGGCCTGTTACGCGGATGACATTTTGATCTATTTAGGGCAACCAACATACTCTTTCCCTAAACTGATGTAATCCTTTGAACCATATGGTCAATTATCAGGATACAAGATCAACATAGATAAAACCCAATTATTTTCATATAACTATAGCCCACCAAGAGAAATTGAAAGTAGATGTCCCTGGACATGACAAACAGAGTCTTTCAAATATTTGGGCATCATTATGCCAAAAGATTTGGCAAAATTATCAGAATGCAATTATCAGCATATATATATATATATAAAATTAGGGAAGATATAACAAGATGGAACCTAATTCCCTTTTTTAGTGTCGGTTCCAGGATTGAATCTATTAAAATGAATATACTGCCCAGACTATTATCTCTCTTTCAGACCCTACCCATAGAGATTAATCAAAATCAATTCAATGAATGGAACAAAATGTTATCAAGATATATTTGGCAAGGTGAAAGGCCAAGAGTTCGTCTCAAAGCTTTGTAATTAGCCAAGGAAAAGGGGAGATGGGGCCTACTTTCTTTTAGAGATTTATTTTGCAGCACAGTTGAGAGCTGTTATATGTTGGTGGAACCCATCATATGATGATCAATGGAAAAACATTGAGGAGCGGGTACTTCCCATCCCCATACAGGCAATTTTGGCTGATGATAACCTACATTCAATAGTACATTAATACTATTGATAACCCATGGGTGAAATGGACTCTTAAAATATGGAAAACTATTATAAAAGAATATAAACTAGAAGAGGGAGTTATTGCAATTCTTAAATGGTGTGCATCTGACTTGGATTTTATGCTGAATAAACTGAATGCTAGATTTAAGGACTGGACAGCTAAAGGAATAACCGTTCTTTGCAATATAATGAAAGAAGGAACACTTCAGTTTTGAAATGCTTGCAGAGAAACACTTATTAGAAAAACAAGACTTTTATCTGTATATACAGATGCGACAATACTCTGCCACCCATTCTCCAAGTTCCTTACTGTCATCAAGTTGATGAAGTAGAATTTAGAACACCCATGTGTTCTGAACATGAGACTAAGGCTTTATCCACACTAGACCGGATAATTTTGTAAATGCCGGTTTCGCATAAAAATGATAGGTGTCCACACCAAGCGTTGTTTTTTTTTATAAACTTTTTTTATTGTATTTTCAAATAGTTACAGAATAAAAGTGTGTGAAAAAGAAAATATGTGTTACCCATCCCCCCTCCCCTTAACCCCTCCCCCCTAACATCCCTATAGAAAAAAAAGAAGAAAGAAAGAAAAAAAAGGAATGCCTGGATATTGGAGGATCCCCACATGCTCCATGTAGTTCGTAATAACTTTAGTATATATATTTATTTCTTTCCCCAAGTAACCAATTATTTCATCTTCGGAGCACCTATATATTTAATCCTATCTTTTGTAAATAAGGGCGCCAAATTCTCAAAAATGTTTCATATTTATCTCTTAAATTATAAGTTATTTTTTCAAGTGGAATACAGCCATAAATTTCTTTCTTCCAACGATCTATACTTAAATATGTATCCGATTTCCAAGTAACTGCAATAGCTTTTTTGGCTACTGCCAATGCAATTTTTATAAATTCTTTCTGATATTTATTCAATTTGGATATCGGTTTTATCCACACCAAGCGTTTTTGAAATTACCTCCGCCCACATTAAAACGGGTATTTGGACGAATCTCCTCAAACTGGGCATGCACAGGACCCATGTACAGAAAACAAGCGACATGTTTGGTGTCGAATCTGGCTGTGAAAGTCCGTGTTTGTCGAGTTACAGACTAGAAAAACTTAAATGGAAACTGCCAAATGACGGACAGCTGTTTGCTCTCGCGCAGGAGGACTTAAAAGTAAAGAAAAAACAAATACTGGAGTGTATGGAAGCAACTGACAGTGAATTCCAAGACAGTATGACCCAGCTGACTACCAACATTGAAAAACTGACTTAACTCTGTTGCATTAATAAAGCACCTTGTTAAATGTATAAAACACATCTGCATCAGTGTTATCTTGTATTTCCATACAACGTTACAGTAGGCTGTTAGACATCTATTGTCAGAGAAGTACTTGCATAAATAGGTAAACCACCTTCATACAAGCAAGGACAGAAAACAGGGCAAAGTGAGTATACTTATTAATTCAGTAAGTTATGGGTCAAAGTATTTGGTGAGTACATTTCTGACTCTTCTGACTTCAGTCTCGTTGCCGTGTGTTCTGAAATTATTAGGTTGTGGGGGTGGGGGGTTGCATTCAGGAAAGCAATGAAATGCTGCCATCTGTTCCGGCACATCATGACAACGTTTCTTGGAGTCTCCGGTTACCCCGTCCACATTACTCTTGTCTAAGTGGTGTCTAAAATTTACACACTCTGGAGGGCATTTTAGAAAAGCTCCGTTTTTGGAGGAGGAGAACGCCATTTCAGTGTGGACGGAGGGCCAAAAACAAAGAGAAAAAGCTTTGGTTACAGATTTAGCAGGTCTAGTGTGGACGTAGTCTAATAGGATGCAGGAAAACTTGGTAATTTATGAATACCCTGCCAAGTCCAGAATGCAAAGGCTGCTCATCTTAAAGATCAGAGCCTTGTATAAATAATTCTGCTCAGATTCCTGTCTGATAAAATGGCAAGATTGATGAACCCCAGGACACAATAAGCTGACAGGAGAAGAGGGTGAGGAGATTGATATGGGAAACATTCTAAAAGGAAGGAAGACAGAATTAAATATGATTAGACTGCCAATAGCACAATCGGTGGGATGGAGATGAGAACTAGAGGAGGAAGATTTATTGTGAGATCTACAAGACTATCGATACATCTCCATGTCAATAAAGAAATCAAGCAACTTTTGCCGTGATGTAACCAGTAGAAAATAAGCAATATTAATTAGTCTCTAAATAAAATTCATCAACCTGAAAAATAAACTCTGTTCTTAGAGATACTGGTTGACCTACTCAGTATTTCCCACATTTGTTTATTATTTTAACATAACTTTATTTTGCTGATACAATTGAAGCAATTTTTCACTATATATAAACAAGATTCTTCAGATGTAAGAAATACAGACAAAATGCTGGAGGAATTCAGCAGGTTACGCAGCATCTATGGAAATGATTAAAAAGTCTATGTTTCAGGACTTGATGAAGAGTCTCAGCCCAAAGCGTTGGCTTTATTCATTTCCATAGATGTTGCCTGATCTTCTGCATACTGTCATTTTTTTAAGGAGTTTAGTTCAGATCCTGAATTGGCCTTGGTTGCAGATAGAATTGCTTGCAGTGGGAAAAATAATGGTTACATTAATGTGAGGGTGTGTGGGTTCATTGATTGGGAAAACATTGCCAGACAAGACTGACTTGCCTTAATTCTTCTGATGTCATAGGAGATTAATGAGCACTAAATTTAAGTATTTACTGATAATTAATTGGATTCAGAGTAGAAACGACAAACGTCAACCCACTCTTCATCCCTCGGAATATTTCTGTGGAACTCCCCCAAGGCACATTGTGTTGTTTCAGCTTTGCAATGTCAACTGAGCATTCGTCCCATTATGCTCCAGGGAACTACTGTATGAAGCAGCTGTGAAGCAGCCCATTGTTGTGTCTCACAAACTACCATATTGATAAGTGACAGGAAGTCTGGAACACAAAAGCAACAATGAATCCCTAGCTGAAGCATGTTGAGATTTTAACATTTCTGGTAGTTTTTAGGCATTGACTGGAAACCAAGCTATTCTGTGTTTTTGATGTCACATGCTGTATATTTGTTTCTTCACAACCGAGCCTGTTGTTCCTGTAAGTAAAACTGCAGATGGTCTGGGGTTGTGCATGTTGACAATGAGCTCCAACCAGGAGCTAATTAAGTATAATCAGAATATTGATACTGCTGCTCTTAGCCTAGGAGAGTATGCTGGTGTTGGTTCATCTATCCTGCTGGTGGAGTTAGAGGATTTTGTGGAAGCATCAATAGAAATATTTCAGAACTTTGAAATACCTGCTGTAGGTTGCCCATATTTGCAGGAGAACGTGGATGTCTGCTTCTTAGTAAAACAATGATCTGGGTCTCAGGTTAGGCAGCTTGTTCTTTGAATATTTTTCACCGGGCCAAGAGCTGATGAGTTCCCTGAGATAAATTGGTACACTAGAATTCGAGATGACATTGTTGCTGATATCTGACTTGGTGAGTTCCCCCAGAGGCATTTATATAAAAATTCTAATTAGGTATCCTCAGGAATTCAGTAGCTTTCCATGTTAATGTACAAGATGAACAGGAGATTGTTCAAATTTATCTCTAATCTAGAGATAATCTTGGGTCTCACCAACCCTGGTCTCTAAATTATAATGTACAGTTGATGTTTGTGCATGTGCTCATTCTGAGTCTGAGCTGTAAACCCTCAGTGACTCCCTCGCTGCAGCACATGAAATTGTGGGCCATAAACTTTCTCAATATCCCTTTGAGCTTATTGTTGATTTGTTACGTTAAAGTTTATTGCTTTTGCTCCTGCATCAGCAATAGGAGGTTCTGCTTCAATCCAGCAGTTGGACAAGAAAACAGGATTAAATCATAGAGAACTTGTCAAGGTATTCCATACAAGTGAGTCGGGACATTCAATTCAGTTCATGTTTAATTGTCATTCAACCATACATCAATCCCCATGAATACAGTAAACGAGAAATTGTTACTCGGGGGCCAAGGTGCAAAACATACTACCAACAGTCACATAACATACAATATTCAGCAATTGAGGATATAGAAAAATCGTTTTGAACCTATGTAACCTCTGACTAAAAGAATAATTGTGACTGAATAGGAATTTTTGAACTGAAGTAAACTGTCTTCAGCAGCCTGCTAAGACAGGCTCATTACCAGTTCTCCCTGGCTTGCAGAGAGACATTGAGAGTTTGATTACATTGTACCCTCGTTTGAGTAGGGGGAGGAGGGTTCACCAATAAGGACAGGAAGGAACATCCATCCGTAATTAAGTCATGGCCTAGCAAAGGGAATAACTGATCAAGACTGGGCAGCACATCCATCTGTAATTAAGCCTCTAGAAGACTCTTATCTGTAACTAAGTTTCACACTAACAGACTTGGTGGGCTTACCAGTTCAAATAACATCTTGCAACAGTAATGTATGGGGCTTGCTATGTGTAAATATATGGCTGTAACCTGAGAGAGCACGTCCACTTGTTGGATGGTGGCAGTACTTGCGTGCCTTCCCTTTGACAACTGGGTTTCAAACTCCTGCAGGAGGGTGTGCAATAAACTGTTGTAACTATAAGAAGCTGGTCTTCCAAGTTTTATTCAGATTCGACTTTAATAATATAGCAAGCACATAGAGATATCAGTAAGATACAGCTACACAAGCCATGAATGCTGCAAAAATCTGCAGTCAACCACAATACAGCTTGTCTTCTGCCATGCAAACTCGGGTGGGGGACATCAAGTCCAGCCTGGGCACCGTGTCATTCCAACCCCTGTGGAGCACAGTTGCTCCGAATCCCCTCTCCTAGCGGCTATAAACAGATGACACTGTGGCTTGAGGCCTAGTCCTCACTATGACCAAGACCTTGCAGCTACCTCACTGTCCACCCATCACACTGCCAATAAATCAGTGAATCAAACTTGCGGCATTCCACATTAACAATGCCCAAAAGGGTCCAGCGATCACAAGAAAAGCGACCAAGACAATTGCTCACTGATGAAGACTGTATGCCTCCTTTAATGCAGGCAGCAGCACAATGTGCAGCACCTTCATTTTCTCTACCAATGAGCAACTTGCTGATGCAGTACTTCGTTCTTAATGTCTAGCAGAATTGTGCAATCATAACAGTTACGCTTAAAAACGACAGTGACATCTTTAATGACATCTTTTGTTGACCTCAGAAGCTGTTGTGACTGAATGCACCACCGTCTTACAGGAACTGGAAGTTGGTAATGTTACGCCTGTGTCCCCTCCTTTTTGAGAATCGCAAGATCGCTATTAATTCAGGTCAGGAGACCCAGGAAATGAGAGAGAGACGTTTGGAATATTTGGCCCCTCGGCGATACAAAGCTACGGGAAACGGGCCATTGTCTCTTGGAGACGGAATTGTGTATTGAATACTGTGCTTCGTGGAAGCCCTCGGGCAACGTGGGCTGGTTGGGGGATGCACCCTGATTGACATCTGAGACCCCGTGAGTGGGGATAAAAGAGGGTCTGTGGGAACAGCCCCTCAGATGCACCAGAAGAAACGCTAGAAATCCTGTAACAGCGTAATAGCGAAAGCCGGTGGAAAGCCCACGTGCGTCCTTTTCCATTTGCCTCGGAATTGGTGGGCCTTGCCACAGAAGAACGGCTTTAGCTAACAACAAAGGAGAAATCAACCCCAATGACTCTAGAAGGATTGACATCATAACAGGAATGGGCAAGTTTTAATCCGTCTCTCTCTCCAACCAAAAGCTGCAGCCTGAATGAACTTGAGTGACTTTTATATTTCCAACGGACAATATATTATTCCCTCGACAACGATAGAGTTATTTCTTATTGATTATTATTATACCTGCGCTTTTAGATTTAGTATTGACGATGTATGTTATCTGTATGGTTGCATTGATATTATTTTTGTGTATTTTTATCAATAAATACTGTTAAAAATAGTACCATCAGACTTCAACGGACCTCTCTATCTTTGCTGGTAAGTGACCCAGTTACGGGGTACGTAACAGTAAAGGAGACCATAGGTCTGTACTCTTCATGCTATTTGATGAGGGACTATTCTTTCTGCTTGTGAATCCTGTAGTCATATCCACAGCATAATTTTTTTAATTTCGGCTCTGCCATCCTCATTTGGATAATCTTACAGCTTTGGAATATTGTTGCAAAAAAAAAATCACTCTAGATTTTATTGTGCAGTCAGATGGACTTGCTGCACTTGTCCAGTTGAACAATTTAATGGCACACATAAACTCTTTTTGGGCTTCCAGCTGGGTACAGGTATCGATTATAACTGATGTTTCGATGACAAACTCTGCCATCTTCTTCAGGGGTGATGTCCTCATCCATTCAGGTTTCCACTTTCCCACCTTGTTTACAATCCAATTCCAGTTATTACTTAGAGCGGGACCTTCGGCTTATTTAAAATTGTTTTCCTTTAGTTTTATTTCAGTGGCTTCCTTTACCAGGGAGTCCCAAAAGCCATTGGTGCATCACAATAGTTTTGTGCTGCATCAAAGAGTACAGGGGGTGTATCCGTTTGGGTTATGTGGAGAAGTTGGTGGTAGCAGAACACTGCATTCACAATGGCTTTTACGGCTCAAAACTACTGTGCTACTCCAGTGGCTTTTGGGACCACCTAGTGAAGGAAGCCATTGAAGTAATTTGATTGTAAACAAGGTGGGAAAGTGGAAACCTGATTGGTAAGCCCTCATCCAATTAGGAGGGACGGACTAAGGGAGTATAAATACTACCGGACTAGACGTGCCCAGGCATCATCCCTGAAGCAGGTGGCAGAGTTTGCCATCAAAATGTTGGTTATAATCGATACCTGTACCTGGTTGGAAGCAGAAGAAGAGTTTATAAGTTATATATGCCAGGAAAGCTCTAGATCGGGGTGGCCAACCTTTTACATTCCATACTTAATTTTTTTCACGCATGAGTTCAGATGTGCCATACAACTCTTGTACCCCCATTCAGTTCTTGTAAAAATATGTTAATATAGACATATTTAGCATTTTTACATGATATATTGATTTAATATAAAAAAGATAACCACTACTTACCTTAATGAGACTTTTAACAAATATATTTTGTCTTCTTTTGATTTTTTCCATTTTCTTAATCACATATTCTTTAAGTAACTCAGACCCAAGCACTTGCTTCAGTTTTTCTTCTATTTCAGTCTGATGTTGTGTTTTATAGTGTCTATTAAGATCATGTCTTCTATTATGTGAGAAAGTGTTCTCACAAACAATGCACAATGGTTTTCCTGATGGACCCGCTATAAATGAGAACTCATTTTCCTACTGTTCGTTGAATTCACGCTTACTATCACTTTCTGCTTTTCTTTTGCACTGTGATGGGTAACTGAATGTAAAAACAAGGCTTAATTTTCAAAAAAGTACAAAACTGCAAATGTTCACAAAGGATGAGCAAAGCACAACTCCATAGCACACGAGTGTCAGTTGTAAACTGACTGGCAAAAATCTGCGACGCATCGCTGGTGCAGATGGCTGGCACCTCAGGGTCAAACAAGTATCAAACGTATATTGAACAGTTATGGAACGACTGCAGAACAAGAGTCCTTATTTCCTAGTTTGACTCATTGAACATTTTTTAAAATTGAAAACAGATTAACATGAAAGAAGATAACATTGGCCAAAATATGTGCACAAAATAATAAAATCACTAAAAATAATTGCTAAATTTTAGATTTATTCTCAGTAAAACCCATTTCTAGCTCTAAGCTACTTGAATTCCTGTTATAGATTTTTCTTCTACAAATCAGTTTTTGGTTAATATTTTTTGCATGAGTAGGCTTACTTTTTTATTATTATCACTGGGGTGCAATGCGCCACTTTTGGTGCATGTGCCGTAGGTTGGCCATCCCTGCTCTAGATCCTTTTTCAACTTAATAACATTTGGGAAAACTCTATAAATAGTTTAACCAAAAGCCAATGCTGTTTTTATCACTTTGAGGGTATTTTCTCTGCTTAAAAAATGTGCAGAAAATTGCACACTGTTCTCATTCAGTGTGCTTTGTTAAAATTGAGCTCAATAAAATGGTTCAAGCAATAATTAGGAGTTTACAAGGGCTGATTGAACACCAGTAATATTGAGAATTAATTTTCTTTTTTTTTGAAGCATGATTTGATTAAGTGAGGCATTGCTATCTTTTTGAATGTATTGAGGAGTAAGGGCATTGTGCGAGTCTTTATCCTGGTGGTATGTGATTTCAGTCTTTTGCATTTGCTTTCCAATGGAAGAAGGGAGAAGAGAGAATGTCCAGAATGGGTGGGAACTTTGATTATGTGTGCTGCTTTACAGAGGCAGCAAGAAGTACAGACAGAGTCCATAGAGGGGAGGCTTGTTTCAGTGATGGGCTGAGCTATATTCACAAGTCATGTTTCTTATGGTCACATGCAGAGCAGTTGCCAGACCGAGGCATATGCATCGATAAAAGTTGGTTGGTGTTGATGGGGGTGTGCCAGAATTCTTTAGCATCTTGATGAAGTTTTTTGGCCATGACACCTATGTTGTTATACTAGACAGGCTATTAGCGATATTCACACCGAGGAACTTGAAGCTCTCAGTCCTCTTGTCCTTAACAGTATTAATGCTGACAGGAGCATGAGCAGTGGGGTAGACATAGTCTATATGTACTTCAGCAACGCTTTTTAAAAGGTTCTGCATGGTAGGCTACAAAAGAAAGTTACATCACAAGGGATCAAAGGAGAGGCGACTATTTGGATATAGAATTAGCTTGATGGTAGGATGAAGTGGTTGTTGATGGAAGGTTATTTCTGTAGTGCAGGCAGGCCACTGTTCCCCTGGGGCTCGGTGCTAGGCCCATTATTATTTGTCATCTGTATCGATAATTTGGATGAGAATGTACAAGGCTTGGTGAGTAAGTTGGTAGATGTCATTGAAATAGGTATTGTTGTTGACCTTGAAGATGATTATCAAGATTTACAGGAGGTACCTTGAACAACTAGATAAATGGGCCAAGGAATGGCAGATGGGCTTTAATTTGGATAGGTACAAGATGCTGAATTTTGGGAAGAGAAATCAAAGTCAGACTTTCACAATGAATGGTAAGGCTGTAGGTTGTATTGTAGAACAGGGACCTCTGAGTACATGGTTCACAGAAGCAGGTAGATATGTGGTTAAGTAGGCATTTGGCATGCTGGCCTTCATCAGTCAGGGCACTGAATATAGAAGTTGGAAGTTACTTTGCACTTGTACGAGATAATTTGTGAGGCCACTTATGAAATATTGTGTTCATTTGGTCACTCTGCTGTAAGAAAAGATGCCATTAACTTGGAAAGTGTGCAGAGGAGATCTAAAAGGATGTTGCAGAGGGACTGAGTTATGGAGAGAGGTCGACCAAGTTGGAACTTTTTTCATAAGAGTATAGGAGAATCATAGTTGATCTTATAGAGGTGTATAAAATGATGGGGACAATGTGCACAGTTCATTGATTTCCAAAGAGTGGGGGAATTAAGTATTAGAGGGCATTGGCTTAAGATGAGAGAGGAAAGATTTAATAGGAACCTGAGGGGCAACATGTTCACTCAGAGAATGGTCAGTATTTAGAATAAGCTGCCAGAGGAAGTGATTAAGGTAAATACACCCCATCCTCGTTATATGCAAGGGATACGTTCCTAGCAATTGATGCATAATGTGAAAACGCATAATGTGAATAATTATTTAAATGGAGAAACTAGGGATGCGTTCCAGAAGGCTTCCTAAATATGCTTTATCTGTAACTTATTCACATTTTCGTACCAATACAACACAAAAGCAATACCACAAGGCAACACGAGTGAATCTGCAGATGCTGGAAATGAATAGAAAACACAAAATGCTGGCAGAACTCAGCAGGCCAGACAGCATCTATGTGAGGAGGTAATAACGACGTTTCGGGCTGAAACCCTTCATCAGGAGTGAAGTAACATGGGATGGTCGAGGGGGAATAAGAAGTTGGGGGAGGGATAAAGTAGAGAGCTGGGAAGTGATAGGCTGGAGGGAAATGGGCTAGGGGAAGGTGGAGAATTACGGGAAATAAAAGAGAAAGAAAGGTAGGGCTAGGGGGAGAGATTATAATGAGGGGGGAAAAAGAGAGAGAAAGAGAACCAGACTAAAATAATAGATAGTGATGGGGGTAAGGGTAGGGGAGGGGTATCAACGGAGGTCTGTGAGTTGGATGTTCATGCCGGCAGGAAGGAGGCTCCCCCGCTGCCAATCACGGCACTGGACAGACTCTGAACCCTGACTCCAGTACCACCTTGTTTTATCTCCCCTTGTTCAATCCCTTCCTACCTATGTCCGTGATACTTCCCATGCTTTACATCTCTTCAAAGATTTCAAGTTCCCTGGCCCCCACTGCCTCATTTTCACCATGGACATCCAGTCCTTATATACCTCTATCCTCCACCAGGAAGGTCTCCAAGCTCTCCGTTTCTTCCTGGATTCCAGACCCAGCCAGTCACCTTCTACCACCACTCTTCTCCGCCTCGCGGAATTAGTCCTCACCCTTAACAGTTTCTCCTTTGGCTCCTCCCACTTCTTCCAAACTAAAGGTGTAGCCATGGGCACCCGCATGGGTCCTAGCTATGCCTGCCTTTTTGTCGGCCATGAGGAGCAATCTACGTTCCAAGCCTACACCGGTATCTGTCCTCCTCTTTTCTTGCGTTATATTGACGACTGCATCGGTGCTGCTTCCTGCACACATGCTGAGCTCATCGACTTCATTAACTTCGCCTCCAACTTTCACCGTGCCCTCAAATTCACCTGGTCTATTTCCGACACCTCCCTCCCCTTTCTAGATCTTTCTGTTTCTATCTCTGGAGACAGCCTATCCACCGACGTCTACTATAAACCTACTAACTCCCACAGCTACCTAGACTATTCCTCCTCCCACTCTGTCTCCTGCAAAAATGCTATCCCTTTCTCTCAATTCCTCCACCTCCGCTGCATCTGCTCTCAGGATGAGGCCTTTCATTTTCGGACAAAGGAGATGTCTTCCTTTTTTAAAGAAAGGAGCTTCCCTTCGTCCACTATGAACTCTGCCCTCCATCGTGTCTCCTGTATTTCACGCACCTCTGCCCTCACCCCATCCCCCCGCCAGCCCACCAGGGATAGAGTCCCCCTGTTCCTCACCTATCACCCTACCAGCCTACAGATCCAACGTAAAATCCTCCGTAACTTCCGCCACCTCCTACGTGATCCCACCACCGACCACATCTTCCCCCCCCCCCCCCCCCCCCCCCCCACTCTCGGCTTTCCGCAGGGATCGCTCCCTACGCGACTCCCTTGTCCACTCATCCCCCCCCATCCCTCCCCATGGACCTCTCTCCGGGCACTCATCCCTGCAAACTGAAGAAGTGCTACACCTGCCCCCACACTTCTTCCCTCACCACCATCCCAGGCCCCAGACAGTCCTTTCAGGTGAGGCACCACTTCACCTGCGAGTCAACTGGGGTGATATACTGTATCCAGTGCTCCCGATGTGGCCATTTATATTTTGGGGAGACCCGCCGCAGACTAGGAGACCGTTTCGCCAAACACCGGCGCTCAGTCCTCCAGAGGTGGCGGGATCTCCCTGTGGCCACACACTTCAATTCCACAGACTACTCCCACTCCGACATGTCTGTCCATGGCCTCCTCTACCGTCAAGATGAGGCCACACGCAGGTCGATGGAGCAATACCTTATCTCCCGCCTAGGTAGCCTCCTTCCTGCTGGCATGAACATCCAACTCACAGACCTCTGTTGATACCCCTCCCCTCCCCTTACCCCCATCCCTATCTATTATTTTAGTCAGGTTCTCTTACTCTCTCTTTTTCCCCCCTCACTATAATCTCTCCCCAGCCCTACCTTTCTTTCTCTTTTATTTCCCATAATTCTCCACCTTCCCCCAGCCCATTTCCCTCCAGCCTATCACTTCCCAGCTTTCTACTTTATCCCTTCCCCAACTTCTTATCCCCCCTCGACCATCCCATGTTACTTCACTCCTGATGAAGGGTTTCAGCCCGAAACATCGTCACTACCTCCTCCCATAGATGCTGTCTGGCCTGCTGAGTTCTGCCAGCATTTTGTGTTTTTTAACCACAAGGTAACATTTGTATTATATTTCATCAATTTAAGGTAATATTCAACGTAATAAATCATAGAAAGTTAACATACTAGGGTGTACAGTACTCACCAACAGTGGCAGGTGTGTTGGCTCTGGGAGATGAGTGGTTGTTGTGGTGTTGGGCTGCTTTACATGGATGAGGTGGATGGTTGTGTGTCGTCAGGATCATCAAGGACAGCAAGAAGGTCATCCACACTTAATTCTTCATCATGAGAATCCAGGATTTCTACCACGTCAGCAGTCTTGAGATCTGAGAGTCCTTCCCCACCAATTTTACGGCTCAGGGCCACACAATCCTGGACAGCTGCAGTGAAGGCAGGAAATCCCTTGAGGATGTGCACACCTCTGCCGTTTGGCTGATGGCCCAGGACTGGACATCGGACGCTTAGGAGGCAGAGTTAAATATTTCAAGCACAAAATCACTGCACTGTAAGTAAAAATAACAAAATTTTAAGAGCGTAAGATCACACATCCACATGACATACGAAAAGCTGGAGGAGCTCAGCTGGTCAGGCAGCATTTAAAGAGGGAAATGGACAATTTTTCAGATTGAGACTTTTCATCTTCCACTCACTTTTTGTGAGTTGCCTGCTCTTTTTGTGAGTTGCCTATCTCTTTTCTGCCTGCTGAAAGGGGAGGTTAGAGCAAACATGGAGGAAATTACGTGAGGGCTCCATCAACCAAGGCAGTGGGGAAGCCATGTATCCTGGAGAAAGAGGAGATAAGAAGAGGAGAGGAAAACATACTCTTGAGAGCACTTGTGGCAAATCTAGGAAACTGAGAAAAGGGAATGATGTCTTTACAGGAGACAGGATTGGGAGGTGGGGAGTGTGCAGATCTAGCTGAGGTAGCCATGGGAGTTTATAGGTTTATAGTAGATTTTGGCAGGTAGTTTGTCTATTGAAGTGGAGACCAAAATCCAGAAAAGGAACCAAAATGGCAAATATCACCCACATGAATTTGAAGACAGGGTGGAAGTTGGTGGCAAGGGTGATAAAGTTGTCATATTTCATGTGTATTCTTCTCCCTGTCTTCTTGGGTTTTCTCTCCATAGGTTTACCTTCCCATCCCCTCACCCACTTAGTTTCAGGGTTTTGACCTGAAACATCTACCTCAGATGCTGCTTAATCCCCTGAGCTCTTCCAGCTGTTTTTTTGGAGAAATAGCTCTTTGCAATAACCAGAAGAACAACTGCTACCAGGATAAGCTGTCTGATATCCAACTTGTATCTTGAATAGCAAAATAGAACACTAAAGAAAGGATTGCATTGAGACATTTTCTTAGCAAGTCCCTCCACATTTAAATATCTGAGTGTTTATGAGTTTCTAAAAACACCATTGAGATCTTAGAACTAAATATAGTTACTTCCTGATAGTAAACGATCAATCATTTAAATTGAGGTTAAATTTGTCAAAGTCAGAAAGATTCATGGATTTCTCCTTAGTTTTGACAGGAAATTGATGCCCCATGGGTCATGTGAAATTTTCAAGGACCCTTCATCAATATTCTTGTCCTTTTCTTCCAATAATTCTGCCTCCACCTTTTGTGTGATGAATTCCTTCTTGCTAAGCTAGTGCAATTACACTCCATTGCTCCATAAACATCATCTTGGGGCATATCAAATATGTATGGGGATACTGGTACCCTAGGAGCTCCATTAGGTCGATTTGCCTATTTCTGAATAGGACTCTGAGTCATGTTTCTTGATGCATGTTTTATTAGTTAATTCTTATTCTACAGCCTCAAAATGTTTTGTTGTGTAATTTGCTGGAAGTATGGGGTAGGCAAAGCTACTTGAGGGACCTTGGTCAATAGTGGGATCTACATACACTGTTCCCAAAATAGTTGAGATTTAAGAACTGAGATGGAAACAAGGAAATAAATAATTGAAAGAGTATGAATTAAAATCAAATTAGGTGTGGAAAGATGACTAAAGATAAAGGAGTATAAATTTAGAATAAAGAAGCAAGGAAGAAAATACAAACATTTCATGTATTTCTATAAAACAGCATATTATTGTTTAAAATTTTTGGGCCAGAGTTGAATTGGCATTGCAAAACATAGATGTTTATTAATTACCAGACAACTTTCGGTAACAAGTTTAATGAGCAATAATGGGCAAATCTTGCTATTTCTGTACAGCCCAGGGAGGTTAATGGCAAAGCCACTGTTAGTAGTAAGTCAGCCATTGAATGGTGTAAATCAGATAGCTAATTTGTGTGACTTTCCAGTTAAACTTATTTCTTAATCCTCTAAATTTATGGCTAATTTGATTATTAGTGTTATGAACCCCGTAACTGGGTCACTTACCAGCAAAGATAGAGAGGTCCGTTGAAGTCTGATGGTACTATCTTTAACAGTATTTATTGGTAAAAATACACAAAAATAATATCAATGCAAACATACAGATAATATACGTTGTCAATACTAACTCTAAAAGTGCAGGTATAATAATAATCAATAAGAAATAAGCTCTATCGTTGTCTAGGGAATAATGTATTGTCCGATGGAAATATAAAAGTCACTCAGTTCATGTAGGCTTCAGCCTTTGGTTGGAGTCAAGAGAGAGTTTTTTTTAGAAACTTGCCAGCTTTTCCTTTTTATGATGTCGGTCCTTCGAAATTTCGTTGGTGGCCTCTTCTTTAGCTAAGCCGTTCTTCCGTGGTAAGGCCCCAATCCCAAGCAACGGGAAAGGACGCACGCGAGCCCTCCACCGGCTGTCGCTATTAAACGCTGTCACGGGATTTCTAGCGTTTCTCCTGGTGCGTCTAAAGGGGTTGTTCCCCAGACCCTCTTTTATCCTTACTCACGGGGTCTCAGATGTCAATAAGGTTGGGATGATGCAATCCCTCAACCAGCCCACTCTGGTCATTCCCTGAGAGCTTCAATGAATAGTACAGTACTCAATACACAATTCCGTCTCCAAGAGACAATGGCCGTTATCAATAGTTCCGCCTTTCTGGGGCCAGGACACACATTCCAAAACCTGTGTATTCTGGACGTCTCCCTCTCATTTCCTGGGTCCCAGACCCGAATTAATAGCGATCTTGCGATTCTTGAAAAGGAGGGGGCTACTTTGTACCCTTCGGCCCCTCAGAGTTGGGGCACATTCGTAACATTAGCAAAGATATATATCATGACTACATTATTTCTCTTGAGAATCTGGTCCAATGTTAATATTGTGTAATCTTTAGAACAAGGAGAATCATTGCGAAACGTTGTAAGTATATCATAAGGCACATGAGTATGCTGTGCAGCCACAGATCACGATATGTGAAAACTGCATACAGACTGGCTGGATGGTCCTGTTGGAATGCTGTTCATAGGAAAGAATGTGATCAATGTAGCGAGAGAATGTTGTGGTACCAAAATAGAGTTTAGGATTGTTCTGTTGTACAAATTCATTTACTATAAAAATACATACACAATGCTTGACATTGTGACTCTCATCCTTTCTCTTACCATTTTAAACTTAAATGCTAGAAAAGTACCAATCTAAAACCAACAGTCAATCTAATGATGAGTCTTATTTGAACCACTTACTGTCTATGTCTAGCATTTTCTTCGAGAGAGGGCAAAGATGTTGAATAAGTGAATATGGGAATAATTGTAGGTTTGGGAACCCACTGACACACACAAAAAGCTGAAGAAACTCAGCAGGCCAGGCAGCATCTATGGAAAGAAGTACAGTCAATGTTTTGGGCCGAGACCCTTTGGCAGGACTCGAGATGAGGGGTAGATTTAAAAGGTGAGGGAAGGGGAGAGAGAACCACCAGGCGATATGTGAAACTTGCAGGGGGAGGGATGAAGTAAAGAGCCATGAAATTGATCGGTGAGATGAAGTGAGAGAGGGAAAAGGGGATGGGAAATGGAGAAGGGGGTGGTGGCAGGCATTATGAGAAGTTAGAGAAATCGATGTTCTTGCCAACAGGTTGGAGGCTACCCAAATGGAATATAAGGTGTTGTTTCTCCAGCCCAGTGTGGTCTCATCATGACAGTGGAGGAGGCCATGGATGGACATATTGGAATGGGAATGGGAAGTGCAATTAAAATGGGTGGCCACTGGGAGATCCCGCTTGTTCTGGCAGACTGAGTGTAGATGTTCGGCGAAGCAGTCTCCCAATCTATGTTGATGTACTAGAGGCCACAGCGGGAGCACTGGACATAGTAACAGACAGACTCTCAGGTGAAGTGTCGCCTCACCTGGAAGGACTGTTTGGGGCCCTGAATGGTGGTGAGGGAGGTGGTGTAGGGGCAGGTATATCACTTGTTCCACTTGCAAGGATAAGTGACAGGAGGGAGATAAGTGGGGAAGGATGAATGGACAAGGGAGTTGCATTTTTCGGAAAGCAGAAAATGGGGGGGTGGAATATGTGCTTGGTGGTGGAAGTTTTGGAGAATTATGTGCTGGACATGGAGACTGGTAGCGTGGTAGGTGAGGACAAGAGGAACCCTATCCCTGGTAGGGTGGTGGGAGGATGGGGTAAGAGCAGATGCATGTGAAATGGAAGAGATTGTGCTTCCACTATCCTTCACCATCAATGCTGCCCTCAACCACATCTGCTACTGATAATCACTGGTTATCAGTTTTTATTCTGGTTTTATAATGACAAAAATATTTTGGGTTATGACAACATTCTCTGTGGTAGCTTCAAAAATTATGAAAGACAGTCTTGGCCATTGCAGTAGAACCTGGCTTAACGTTGGAAGAGGCAGAAAGTAAAATCACTTGCCTAGCCAGTGGAATTTCAGCATTGTGGCAGCAATTGAATCCAGTTCATTTTATCATTAAAGGCAAACAGTTGCCTAATTTCAGGTCTTAATAATTTCAAACTGTCTGGAAGTTTTTATGTCTACAGTTACCATAAAATATAATTTATTTGCCAACTCCTTATAGAATCACAGAGCAATACCACATGGAAACACACTCTTCAGCTAAAACGTCTGTGCTGAATATGGTGCCCACTCCCATATCTACCTCAAACACTTTCTCTGACAGCCTGTTTTATATGCTTCACCTTCCTTTAGTTGCCCTTCAGGTTCTTTTTAAGTCTTTCCCCTCTTGCCCTAAACCTATTCCCCCTGGTTTTGGACTTCCCTACCTTGGCTATGCCTCATAATTTTAAGGTTGCCCCTCATTCTTCTGCATTCTAAGGAATAAAGACATAGCTTGGCAAACCTCTCCCTTTTCCTCAGGCTCTCTTGTTCTAGTAATATCTTCATAAATCTTTTCTGCATTCTTTGCAGTTTAACCACATCTTTCTGATAAGAGTGATTGGAACTGTACACAGTACTCCAAGTGTGGCCTCACCAACAACCTATACAACTGCAACATAATGTTCCAACTTCTGTGCTCTATTTCGTACTGATGGCAGTGTGGTAAATGCCTTTCTCAGCATCCTGTCTAACTGTGGTAGTGCTTTCAATGAACTGTGCACTTGTACTCCCTCCTTAGTCCCTTTATTTCATTACATTTCCTAGTGTCCTACCTTTCATAGTACAAGTCTACATTGATATGACTTTCTAAATACATCTCCTCACAATTATCTGTATGTAATCCATTTTCTACTCCATGGCCAACTTCCCTAACTGATCAAGGTCCTCCTGGTACTCTATAACCACCTTCACTATTAAAGTCTGAATTTTGTGTCAGCTGAATTCACTTGTGCATTTGCATTCAAATCATTTATTTAAATAACCCTGACCCTCTCAGTTATTTCCTACTATAATATCTTCTATCTCCAAAAGGATTAAATAGTAATCTGATAATTGAGAGTCCTTTAATAAACATTGGAGCTCACTTTTTCAGCTAATGCTTTTTTTTCTTTTGCCATTCAATTTCTTGGTCTTCCTTTGCTGGTCTGAAATACTTCAAAACCTTGGGTTTACTGCTCTTTTCAAAAGCGGTTATTTGCAAATACTGGAAATCAGAAATATAAACACGTTATCAGAATAAGTAGATAGAAATAATTAGCATTTTAGAATACTGATCTTCTGTTAAAATAGCTTATTTTGATCACATTTTTATCATTCTTTTCTTGAGTCTAATGTTTTCTTTAGTTTATGTTGTTAACCATGCTGGACCATTTTTCCTCTTGAGGACGTATCCCTTAAGGCTGGGGTTTCTAACTTGTGTTCCACAGGCCCCTCGGTTAATGGCAGGCTTCCATGGCATAAAGAACTTTGGGAATCCCTCCTTAAGAGAATGTATATTTGCTGTAAACTTTGGATTAATTCATTAAATGTTTACCATTTATTGTTGATTATCATACCTTTCAAGTCATAGTTTCAAATCTTCCATAACCAGATCAAAACTCATACCATTCTGGCTTGCTTTATTTAGATTTAATATGCTCATTTAAATAAAAAATCATTTTAAATAATAATATTAAATTTTATATAATTTCAATTTATTTGAAAATTTTAAAACGTTCCTTCAAGACTCTCAAGTACCAGATTATTATTTAACCATTTTTCATTGAACAGAACAAAATCTAGAATATTTGTCTGCCCAAAGGGTTGGCAATATACTGATGTAGAAATCTATTTGATTTTTTGCTTCACACTGTTGCTGGTAACTTGGCTTGCCAGTTTCTACGCAGTTTAAGTCTACTCTGATTATAGTATTATCCTTGTGACATGCACTTCTAGTTTCTTGCTTTATGCTTTTCTCTGACATTGTCTGTTGAGTAGGAGCCTATGGACAACTCCCACTAATGTTGTTTGTACCTTGCTGATTTTGTTTTAGCTCAATACAAACAAATACGATTACTTTTTGAGCTGAGATTATTCCTCTCTTGTGCAATTTATCATTTATTATCAGGGTTACCTCTCCTCTTCCTCGTCCATTCTGCCCAAGGAAAGCTCCTAAATACAGGCAGTTCCCGGGTTACGGATGAGTTCCATTCCTGAGTCCAGCTTTAAGTCGGATTTGTACGTAGGTCGGAACAAGTACATCTGGTATTATTTTGCATCAGTTAGTCAAATGTTTGTCTTAGTATATAGTATATATTTTACCTTTCTATGCATATAAAACACTTAAGAAACATATGTATTCCAATAATTAAATTACTGCGTTGCTTAGTAATAATTGTAGCTTTCATCGGGGCAGGGCCTTTCACATGCTCCATTATTCTCATTTTATCCTTTAAAATTGTTGCGATCGTTGACTGACTGTAGCCTAACACTTTTCCAATGACTGATGGCGTTTCACCTCTTTCCAAATGCTTTATTATTTCCACTTTCTTTTTTTTGTAATTTATATTTTTTATTGAAGTTTATCATCAAATAAACATTTCCATAAGATGTATTTCAGACATTGTACATATATATCATATAATCATATGATATATGATCACAAATCTCCACATAGTATTTATCTGAGGCATACACTTATAGAAAAGAGTGGAGAGAAAAAACAAACAAAAGGAAAAAACTATGTAAAAGTAGGGAGTGATTTTTTTTTTACAACATATTCATTGATTTGTGAGAATAAAATCAGGCCTATGAGGCATTATGTAGTTAAACCATTTTTCCCAGTATGAATCAAATTGTTCCAGCTTATGATTAACAGATGCTGTTATCTTCTCCATTTTGTAAATGTCCATTGTAATTTCCATCCATGCATTTAAAGTTGGGCTCTCCTGTGATAACCATTTCCTAGTAAGAGTCTTTTTACCAGCCACCAACAGTATATTCATTAACTATTTATCTCTTTTCAACCATTCTTGAGGTATATATCCAAAATATATGGTCTTACTCTCTAAGGGTACTTCACATATAAAGATATCTTGTAGGGCATTGTGTATCCCCCTCCAATCGTCTTTGATAACAGGGCAGTCCCAAAAAATATGATAATGATCTGCATTTCTTATGATATCTTCATTTTGTTTGAATTATATCAATATGATATCTTCATTTTGTTTGATGTATTGAATGGTTCCAGATATAATGCGAAGAGTAGCGGTGACCATGCACAACCCTGTCTCGTGCCCCTTTCTAGGGTAAGACTATTTGATAAATATCCATTGAATTTAATCCTAGCAGTAGGATTGTCATATAGTGTCTGTATAGTTTTAATAATTGTGTCTTGGAAACCAAATCTATGTAAAACTCTGTAAAGGAAATTACAATTAACCAAATCAAACACCTTTTTAGCGTCCACGCTTATCACTATTGCTCGATTTTATTTTTTTGTATACGATCCATAATATGAAGTGTCCTTTGTATATTGTCTTGTGCTTGGTGTTGTCGTATAAAACCTGTCTGATCGTTACGTATCAGTATGGGTAGAAACTCCTCTAATCGTTTGGCCATGATGGAGGTAAATAATCTATAATCTACATTAAGAACAGATATTGGTCTAAATGACCCGCATTCCATTTTATCCTTGCCTTTCGGTATAGCTGAGATTATCGCTTCCTTCCAACTGGGTGGCATTTGTGCCTTTTTTAGAGCCCACTTCAGCGTGGGGAGTAAAACAGGAATTAACTCATTTTTAAATTCTTTGTACCACTCTGCCGTATACCCATTTGATCCTGATGACTTGCTTAATTTAAGCCTACTAATTGCAGTTTTTAATTCAACTTAAGTTATGTCAGCAGTCATTGTTCTATTTTGTTCTTTGCTTAAAGTGGGTAACTCTGGAGAATTCAGGAAGGTGTCAATTTGAGTTATGCTTCCCTCTGGAACTTTGGAATATAGAGTTTTGTAAAACACTTAAAAAGCTTCTTGAATTTCACTTAGCTTATTTTTTTTTATCATTTTTGCTCTTGGATCTCTAATTCTATGAATTGTATTTTCTGCTATCTTTTTGTTATCAGTTTCTATGCCAGTATTTTCATAGACTTAAGTCTCAGTTTCAGAAAGATTAAATTTTTCCTGATTTCTTGCTTAGCCAAACTATTAATTTCATTCCTAATTTTTAAAATTTCCCCTAATGTATCCTGTGCCAAATTCAATTTGTGTTTTTTCTCTCATTCCTTAAGCCTATTTTGTAATTCCTCTAATGTTTTATTCCTTATTTTTTTCTTATATGAAGATATCGCTATAATTTTCCCTCTTAAGACAGCCTGCAGAGTACCCCATAAAATGCAAGGTGAAACCTCTCCATTATCATTAAATTCTAAGTAGAGACTAATTTCTTTTTAAATTTGTTTCTTAAAGTACGGATCATTGAGTAGACTTGAATTTAGTTTCCAAATAGTATTCTTTGGTTGTAGGTCAAAATCAACAGATAAATATACAGGTGCATGGTCACTTACATCTATTGTCCCAATTCCAAAGGTGTTTAATTTTTGTCTTTGTCTTTTCCAAATGTTATGAAGTAGTCTATTCTTGTATATAGTGAATGGGGAGCAGAATAATGAGTGTAATCCCGTCTGTCGGGGAAAAGGTCCCTCAATATATCAATTAGACCAACATCCTCCAAGAGTGTATTAACTTACTTATGTAAGGATTTTGTTTCACAGGTTTTACTATTGGAAGAGTCTAAGTTTGGTTGTAATTGTAAATTTAAATCTCCCCCACATATCAGGAGACTTTCTGTTTCCACTACCATAATATTAGTAATTTTCTGAAAGAAACCAAAATCACTTCCCGGGGGTGCGTATATATTCAATAGAGTAACTGAATTTTCGTCTATATTCCCCCTTACCAGAATATATCTGCCCTCTTTATCTCCCATTTCAAATACTTTTTCAAAATTTAGCTTGCTTGAGATGAGAATAGCAACTCCTCACCTATGTCCTGATTTCTATGAGGAGAAAAACAAATCAGTGAAACCCATTCTCTTTAGTTTTCCATGCTTATCACTGAAGTGAGTTTCCTGTAAATATACTACATGGGCTTGTTCTTTTTTCATTTTGGATAAAATTCTCTTATGTTTGATTGGATTTAATAGCCCATTGACAATAAAAGAAATGAATTTTACTTTGTCCTTAGCCATCTGTATTTATCTGTCAATGTATCATTGAAATTAGCAGAATAAAACTTAATCGATCTACTCCCTGAACAAATACAAACCAAGAAACACAAATAATAACAAAAATGGCAATGAATGTGTGATTCCAAGGCTGAGGTCTCTGGTAGATGACCCTGCGTTGAGCTAGAGGAAATGTCTAGCTGTGGGGGATAACCCCTCCTACTTGTGAATTGAGGGTCCCCATTGCAGAATTTATATATATATGAGGAGTACAGAATGTACAGGAATACAGTATGTATACACACACACACTCTCATATATACATATATATTGCATACATACACCTATATGCACACATATATATATTCTCATTTTGGTGGGGAAAAAGGAGTAAGTGAGTGAATAAAGAATAACAATTAAATAATATAAAATCCATATTATAATAAGTATTTCTCGAGATAGGTATATCACCGTCTACTTTTGCTTCCGTTTAGCTTCTCAACATTTTTAAAGTTAGCCAAACCTTATGGCTCTTCTGGAGGGGGTGAAGGCTGTCTTTGGAAAACTCCCAGTCTCTTCCTGATATACTTCTCTCGGCCTCCTCCCGTCTCCTGCCTTCTCAATTCTTGCACTATTTCCCAAGCGGAGCGGGATAATTCCTCTGCCAGGCAACCCTCTGACCTTCATGTCTGTAGTCGCCTCTTCCACTGTCTTATACAGTTGGATTCCATCTTGATAAAACACTCGAAGTTTAGCAGGGTAGAGAGTTTGAAATCTAATTCTTTCTTGTTTTAGTACTCGCTTTACTTCAGAGTATTCTTTACGTTTCTGCAGGACTGTGGGGGGCGTAATCTTGGTAGAAATATATTAATTTATTGTCTAAAAACACCCTCTTCTTAACCCAGGCCCTTCGTAGAATCTCCGCCTTGGTACTGTATTGAAATAATTTAATTATTATTGAGTGTGGCTTATCTGCTCTATCTCGTGTAGGCTTTGGGACGAGTGCACGATGCGCTCTCTCAATTTCCAGCTCCATAGTCGAGGGAAGCTCCAGCGCGTCCCGCAGCAACTTTCCGACAAACTCCGTCATAGACAAGCCCTCCGCTCCTTGGGGAACATTGTATATTCTGATATTTTTCCGCTGTGATCTTCCCTCCAGGTCAAGCAGTTTACCTTCTTGTTGATTTAATATTTTTATCATTGTACTTAGTATCCGTTCCACGTTTTGAACGCGATCTTCCACCTTCTCAATTCGAGTCCCTGCCACCGCTAATTTTTGATTGACGTTGGCGAGCTCTGACTTAAATCATGTAGCTGCTGTTTTATATCTTTCTGGAACTCACTTATTTCTTTCAAAATTTCGATCATATTTGTTGCTTCACCTGACAGAGGCCCAGCGTCTGCCTCGCTAGCACGCGGTTGGGTAGGAGAGCCTCTCACTGCACTCCTCTTGGCCGCAGGCTCCGCAGTGTCGCTTTTTTGTATTTCCATTCTTTCCCCCCATTCTTGCCCCTCTTATCAGTTCAAATACTTTTGAAAAATACTATATTTGATGGGTTAACGGGGCTTAATACACGTTTTTCCGGAGGAGCTAGTGACTTAAACTGCCATTCTTGATGATGATGTCACCTGAACCCCTTCCACTTTATTTTCAATTGCGATTGCTTCCCATGAACGGAACAGTAACACTGCAGGCGGCGGGTCCCGAGGTCTGCTGGGTCCTTAGGACCACCGCTCTGAATTCCCCGGGTCCTAAACTCCACCGCACTGAAACAGGTTAAATGGGACAAGTGGGGGCTGTGCTGGGTTTGGGTATTTGATCCTCCACAGTATTCTGCGTGAGAATTTAAACTGGAGGTGGTAGTGTTTTTTTTTACGTGGTCGAGTTGCGAGCTCGACATCAACTTGGCACAGATGGTACGGGAGTCACTGGATCGACATCAACCTGGCACGGGAGTGGTCTGTCACTAAATCGAACTCGGGACCCTCCGTTCTCCAGCCCGGCACTGGTCTCACTGGGCCACCAGCCGACTGGAAAAGGGGAGAGGGTGGGGTCAGGGTGAATCTTACTAAGAAAAATTTAAGCCAAATATAAAGTTAAACACTCAACACAATGTCAACGGCAATGACTTAAAATGGCGGACAGCGTCACGATCTGACTTAAAATGGCGGATGGTGTTCTCCTTCCTCGGTTCGTAAGTACGAGTTGTCCGTAAATTGAACGTTCGTAACTCAGGGACTACCTGTATTGCAGAGGTTAGTATTGTGATGAGAAAGAGTGAAATATCAAGGCAAAATCTTGGACATTTCTAGCTATGGGAGCTGTAAACAGTGCACTGATGGAAATTGCCAACTTTAATGAAGAGCTCTGCTGTGCATGTTTAAATTTTTCTTGTAAACGTGCCACCTGATTTGCTGACTGTTTCCATATTTTTATTTGTATTCCAAGTTTCTAACTTTAGTAGTTTTTATTTCAAGGGGCTAGGACTGCTAATTCCCATTTGAATTTAAAATACTGAAGAAACAACTGAACATTTCACTGAGTGGCTTTTGTTGTATCTGTTGCTAAAAGCATAAACTGCATTGGATTGTGAGAATCCAGCCACTAATTTAAAGTCAGTTAGCAACATTTGATGGAGGTGTTGACCAAGCAAGTTGTGTACCAGATTTGTTAAGATGGGTCCTCATCATGTTAAATGCTGAGGTATCCTATTATCAGCGATTTTCAGCTATATTATGGCTTTTCACATACATCATAGTAAAATCTTTATTCGTTTCATTAATGAGACTCTGTTTTAGAACATTTGAATATGACCTTGACACACTAAACTGGAATGACATCAATATTTACAGCTGAGTGTGTGTTTTGTTGTCACAGCTTTCTAGACTCAATGCCGGATTGCAGGAAGTTGATGGTAATAATTAAAATTCAATCTGACTGATTTCCTACGTGTTGGCTATTAATTATTTGGTGAACTGGAGGTAAATGTGATGCAGGAAATCATTCTTTGGTTTTCTTTCAGATTGTGGCACACATGTAAGGCAGTTGACAATCAGGGACTTGAAGCTACTTGATGAAATGACTGTTGATAATTTCATTTACCCACCCCCTTATCATTATAACCATTTCTAGGTATCCAGATTTTTTAGTTGCACCCAATTTAAGCCTATTTATGACCAATAGAACGATACACTAATACCACTGGAAAAATACTTATCAAATATTTTTGAATGTAAGAAAACCTATCAAGAGCATGAGATTCTAAATTCAGGGAATCCTTCATTCTAAATCCAGGGTATCATTTGGGATTTGTCTAATTGTCACGTGCCCTTTTTGGATTATGTTAGCATTTGAGTTGCCAGTCTCCCATTTGGATTTACACGAGCTTTGTGATTATTATCAAAGAAGTTGTGAGACAATTCAGGACATTTACAAAGGCAGGTGTGTAAAAAGGCCATGAAGGATCATTGGGGACCCAAGTCACCCAACTACAAACTGTTCCAGTTGCTACTATCTGGGAAATGTTACAGCAGCATAAAAGCCAGGGCCAGCAGGCTCCTGGACAGCTTCTTCCACCAGGCCATCAGAGTGATTAATTCATGTTGATATAATTGTATTTCTATGTTATATTGATTGTCCTGTTGTACATGCTATTTATTATAAGTGACTATAAATTGCACATTGCACACTTAGGCAGAGACGTAACAAAGATTTTTACTCATGTATATGAAGGATGTAAGTAATAAAGTCAATTCAATTCAATAAAGTAATATTCTAACCATAGTATGTTATGTACTCACAGTTTGAACACGGGACAGTGGGATGATGTAATTGTCTCTTGACTGTGGGGTGATGTTATGTCATGTAATGGCATGTTCCGAACTGTATTTAAACCAAGCCGTGGTTTGTGACGCAGTTGTCAGTTTTATTTTTGTACGACGTTGTTGTTGCCGGTCGGAGGTGTGGAGGCTCCACCTGTTTTGTTTGTTGCGCATTTATTTTTCCCTTACAGTCCAGTATCAGAGAGTGAAGGCATTACCGGAGTTATCTGAGTTGAAAGGATTGGATAAAGTTAATGTCGTTCAGCGTTTTGGGGAATGATAGACCTTTGTGACGTGGTTCAGGAATTGTGGCATGCACTTTTGAGTTAGACCCCTGCAAGGTCAGGAAGGTTTGTGCAGTGACCACCTCCAGTGAAAAGGTCAGTTCCTTTTATTTTCCTCGTGATTTCTTCGAAGAAGGCATCTCTTAGCCGCAGGATCGTTACTTTGAAGGAATCATTGTTTCCGGGAAGTCTCTCCTTAATGACTGTATAAATCACATGGACTTGTGAATTTATCACTTTAAGTCTGTGCTTGGAGGAGAACTCATTAAGAACAGTTTCTACGTTTGACTGTTTGTTAGATATTGCCGCATAACTGTTAACTTCTGGTTAAGTTATGTTTGTTTACTTTTCTAAGTTTTGAGCAGAGGTTAATAAATCTCAGGATTTGTTTATAAACCCTGTCTCAGTTTCATATTCATTGCTGCTGCATTCGTAACAAGTGTAATCAATACCACTTATTAAATACGTAGGTAATTATATTAAGGAGTATTTGGCAAAAATAGTGAGTTAAGTTGTTGAGTAATTCAGCATTTATACCTTCCTGATTATAAATTAATTCTTGAAATCACAGTGGCTATGGCAAGGACAGAGGCCATTCATCCTATTAAGTTAGTACTGGCTGTGTGTAAAGGCCTTTTTAACTACTTTCTCAATTGGTCCTGCACTGTCAATATATCCCAGAATCCTCTGTTCTTGAACCCTCTTTAGAATTATACCCTCAAGTATATTATATTGCCTCTTCTTAGTCTTATTACTAAAATGTTACACTTTATATTTCTCAGCTTTTGAACCTATCTGCCCATCCACAAAACTTGTCCTTGTCTCCATTACGTCTATATTTTCCTACTCTCGGTTCAAAAGGCCACAAAATTTTGTGTCATCTTTAGGTTTCAAACTTTTGCCCTGTGCATCCAAGTCCAGATCATTAATATTTATTGAGAATATCATGGATCTTGTACCAACCCTTAGGATCTTCACTAGTCATTTCCCTCCAGTTTGATAAATACCCTTTTATTGGTATTATCAATTTTTCTATTGATTAGCCAATTTTCTGTCTTTGTCCTTAGTCTTGTTGAGTCGTAAGACACCTTATTAGACATCCTCTAGAAGTCTATATATACTACATCAGCTATATTTCCTTCTTTGATCTCCCCTTTTATTTCATTGGAATAAACCTATTGTTAGTGAGACCCAGTTTGTATTTAATTAATCTATATATTTGCTTTCTGCAATCACTCTACACTTGTCCAAGTGACTAATTTTCTTTCTGAATACTGATTATAGGCTGTCAGTAAGTCAGTTGATACTGATAGAAATTAAGGTTTATTTAAAACTTGAGAATGTTAATATCATCAGATTGTTAATATATATAGAATTATGTCTTTTTGTATATATGTTGAAACAGTTTTGCTGTGCAAATATTCTGGTTTATTTGTTATGATAATTTGGTGTTAGTTCAACTGGTTGTCAGTTGCGACTTGTAGCTCTTTTGATGCTTGTGACAACCTCCAAGCATTGACTTACTGGCATCAATGCAGGTCAGGTCAATAAGTTGTGATAATGTATCACCAGCTTGAAATATCAACTCTTGTTTCTCTGTATATATTTGTGAAAACTGCTGAGCTTTCTACCAACTTCTCTTTCTGACGCCACGGTAGCATGTATTATTCCAGTGTTCTCTTGAGGATCTTCAGTCTTTTGCTGATGAATAGGTTGAGATAAGATGGATGCTTTGGTTCCACTGGATGTTCATCCTTGACTCAGATAACTTCTGGATGCAATCTGCACTGCTGTGTGTTTACTTATAAACTCATGCCAAACTCCTGATTGCATCCTAACTTAGCAGGCCGCATCTCTGGTGAATTAGTCATAAATTATACACAATTTTTTCAAGAGAGCAGAATTAGAATGAAAGAAAGCGAAGTCCATTAATGTGTAAAGTGATCAAAGTGGTTAGAGTTGCTATCGGGTTGTGGCAGTTGGTTCAAAACCAGATTGTTGAAAGGATGGTTGTTCTTGAACCTGATTGTGTGGAGACTTCAGACTTCTAAACCCCATGGCAATTGCAAGGAGATGGCATGGCCTGAATGGTGGGAATCCTTGATGATTGATGATGTCTTCTTGAAGCAGTGCTTCATGTAGGTACAACTAATGGTGGGGAGAGATGTGACCATGATGTACTGAGTTGAGTGCACTATTCTCTACAACTTCTTGTGTTCTTGAGCATTCTGATTTCCATACCAGAGATGCAACCAAACAGGATATTTTGGATGATGTATCTATAGAAGTTTGTTAGAGTGTTTGGTGATGTACTGAACCTATTTAATCTCTAAAAATGTAAAGACACCTTCCTTATAATTTTATCTATGTAGTGGGTATTAATAGGTTCATGCTCAGGAATTTAAACCTATTGACCCTTTCCATGACTGATCCCTCAGTATACACTCATGCATGTGTACCCTTCTTTTCCTTCCTGAAGTTAGAATCAGCTCTAATTTTACTGAGTTTGAGCAAGGATTTGTTGGTGCAGCACCATTCAACTGGGTGTCCTATCTTATTGCTGTCACTGATACATTACCATCTGTGATTCATCCAATGCATATGATGTTGTCGGCAAGAATAACTGTAGTTAAGTCCACAGGTCATTTCTCTGGTACAATGCTTGGTTGCAGTGTTGCAAGATCAGTCTGCCAGTTTGATTTCTTGATACTGCCATTGGTGAATGAATTATTGTCTCCATTGTTGTTAGAAAAATTAAATATAGAAGCATTTATATAATGAAGATCCTTCTTATGATTTTTCCTGACTTTATAAACCTGCTCAATGATACAACCCTACAGTTTTACAACATTGCTGATTGTTGTTTTACTGTATTTCTCAGTAGTTTATCTTTTGATTCATTTTTGGTAGAAAACTAAGCACCTTCATACCAGAAGTTTTTTTCCCTCTGCCTTTTTCTGATGACTTAGGCAGTCCAGCTGCACAGCATGCAAAGAAAATTTGAAGCTCACAGATTGGCAGGTCTATATAATACAATAGTGTCAGGTGTAGTGAGGAAATATATGCTATGTCTCCCCTCACAGTCCTCAGCAGCCCTGTGTCCACCGTGGAGAACTTCAGGTTCCTGGGAACCACCATCTCTCAGGATCTGAAGTGGGAGCAGAACATCAGCTCCATCCTGAAGAAGGCCCAGCAGCGGATGTATTTCCTGCGGCTCTTGAGGAAATACGGTCTGCCTCAGGAATTGCTGCTGCAGTTCTACACTGCAGTCATTGAGTCTGTCCTGTGTACCTCCATCATTGTGTGGTTTGGAGCCGCCACCAAGCAGGATAGAACCAGACTACAGCGCACAATGGGGACTGCCGAGCGCATAATTGGAGCCTCCCTGCCCTCTATTGTGGACCTGTACTCTTCCAGGTTGAAGAAGAGGGTGGGGAACATCATAAAGGACTCCTCCCATCCTGCGCACGGACTGTTTGATCTGCTTCCGTCTGGTAGGCACTTCAGATCCCTCCAGACTAAGACTAATAGGCACTGGAGAAGTTTTTTCCCTACTGCGGTCACTTTGCTGAATAGTTAACTGCTGGTTAACTGTCGGCTAACTATTACTTGGATTGCACTACCTGTATGTTTAATCTATATTTTCATTTATATTTATCATTATTATTGTTATGAGCAGAGAGACAACATCTGCCGGAAGTAAATTCCTTGTATGTGCATAGGTACTTGGCGATTAAAGTCTGATTCTGATTCTAAACATTTACTGTTTTAGTAAATATATTGAGAATAAAATTGCAAGGGGGAAAATTTGGACTCTTTATCACTGATAGCTAATAATATAGCTGATAATGAAACAGCATATCTGTTATGGAATTAATTTATATCCATTTCCATTGTAAAGGAACAATTTAACATAATCAATTTATAGGTGCCTTTAATGCAGCAGGACTCTCCAAAGACCATTAGAAGATACCATGGCAAAGGTTAATCAAAAAAGGAAGTTCTGAGTAAAGCAGGGAGGTTTTGGGAAATAATTCCAGAGTTTTAGGTCCTTGTATTGAAGATATGGTCACTGGCAATGGAGTATTAAAGTGAATGATGAAGAAGCTGGAATCAGGGAAGTTCTGATATAAGGGGTTCATAGGGCTGGGGTATAAAGGGAAGCCACAGATCAATCTATTGATGTGTTTCTTACGGTGTAAGCCAATCAATGCAGGTGGTGGTAAAGATGTTTGATGCAGATCTTAAATTTAAAGTATAGGTCAATATAGGTCAATCAAGAGTATGATAGAATAGTCAAGTGGTAATATGGGTGTGGATGATCGTTTCGCCAGAAGATGAGCTGAAGGTTCAGTGGTATTCCACAAGAAACGATGGGTCTATGAATATGGGATTCAAAATTGAATTGTCTTTGAAATTTCAAGAAGTTTAATTTACTTGCCTGAGGGAAGGTTGAAGTTGGTGTCCAATGAATGATGTGGTAAAGAAGGTGGCTTCAGTTCTCTCAATATTTAATAATTTTCATCTTTTTAAGGATCTTGATTAATTAGCCATAACCGCTGATGCTCAAAGGAAAATGCAACCTTTGTTCAATTAAACCTTTCAAGGTCAGTATCATTTTGGTGGAGCTGTACTACCACTTTTCTTGATCCTTCCACTTTTTCTGATTTGTCTGTGTCATGATCGGGCTTCGATACGAAGAAATTTAGTGACGCGAGCTGATGTCTGACTCCATTTTGATTACTAAAGTGTTTATTATTCGCTGATTAAAGCATCGAGACAGATTGAGACATTGAGGTGAATGTGGAAGGGGAGTAAGAGTTCAGTGCCAACTGCCATCCTCTAGATCGCTGTCTGAGCGACCTCTCACTGTGGAAGGCAAGTGGACCTCTGCCTTGTGTGGTGTCTTTCTTTAGATGAATGTTGGTGATATCAGATGATGGTGTTGTTCTCCATTTGTGGATTGGACTGTTACGTTTATGGACTGTGGACTTTTTCAGACTTGAGGTTTTTATATTCTGTGTTTTTATCACCCATTCCTTTTCCATTTTGTTGTGCCAGGGGAAGGGGTTTGATGATCGGGATGCTGTTCCTTTTTTGTGCAGGAGGTGGTGGGTTTGATGTTTCTCTCTGAAGACTTGCAGGTTCTTTCTTTGTTTTGTGGCTATTTGGAGAAGACAAATTTCAGAGTTGTATACAGAGACATTCTTTGATAATAATTGAACCTTTGGGCAGAAATTTCCGTCATCGAATATTATGAAAACGAAAGCCATCATTGTCCTTGTTTGTTTTATAACGTGTAAAACTGAGGTAATTTAAAATGCTGCTATCTGTGGAAATTTCCATTAAATCCATTCATCACTGCCCTGTCCTTGGCGGCCTTCATTGGTATCTGAATAAGCAACACCTTACATTATAAAATCTCTTTCTTGCTTTTTTTTCCTCCATAGCCTAGTTCTATTTTCTTCCTCAGCTGCTGACATTTACAACATCTAATGTTGAGATGCATTGGTTTGCAGTGACTGGAATTTACTTATATTTGGGCATCAATGCCACAGTTGCATTTTTAATCCCATTTATGGACCCCTGAAAAATTATGGTGGGCATTTGACTTTTTCCAGTGGTTCTCTCAAATGTTTTGTTAAGAATTGCTGGATAATGACTTAGCTATTATTCATGAAAAATATTATTTATATCAAAGATCCCATTGTAATGTGAAATGTGAAGTTGATGGCATTCCTGTGTTACTACTTCCCCTTCTTGGGCTTTGATTTGGAGGAGGGAATAATAACAAGCCCATACTGACAGATGTCTACATAGTGTGGGACACATTTCAGTGAGATTTGTTTCATCTGGTGTCGTTCTGGACATAGGTTGTTTAAGTTACTAGTACAGAAGAGAGATTTTTAAATTAAATAATTTTTGCTTTGTCCGGTAGCTATTGAGTTGCAGGATGATTTATTTTATTAGTCATTGTTTCCAGGTTTCTTGGCTTTGAAATTTGGCTTTATCTGTCCAATTAAATGGGGGTGTTAGTGGTTTGCTGATCAGTGAATGCACTTATATTCCCACTGAAGTTGGAAATTGTATTAAAACCAAAGAATGTGCCAGACTTCTGCCATTTAAGTTTCTCTGGGAAGTAGAGCACTGATTTAGTAACAAAACACATAGCTTTTAATGGATTGGAGCTTTTTTTCACATGAGAAAAACTAGAAGTATTTGAATAAATTTCACATTTATATTCTGATGATGCATTTACTTTTTTTTTTGCCCATCTATGTCCTGGATCTATAACAGGAATATATATTTCAAATAATTGCATGTCATTCCACATCTTTTACAGCTGTTTGATTAATAGTCTTTTGTCTGAAATAGATCTATCTACTTGCAAATTATAAACTTGAACTACTGCAAGATCATTCCCCCCCATATCTCTTCCACTCTCTTTGAAAGACTTTTTCCTTCACAAATTTGATTTGCAAAATTGCTACATCACTTCTTGAAATCGACTGACCCAATGGTAAATAGTTACTTTTCTGATCATTTGACAAATGGATAGGATGTAGTTGATCACTTGTTTGCAGATACATCGTCTTTGTCTCTGCTATTCTTTCAGTCTGTTTATTACAGATGTATTATTTAATCTATTTATTGCATGATGATAAAACCTGCAGAGTTCAGTGCCCACGATAAGCCTTCAGAAGATGGATTTACTCAATGATGCTTTATTTAAGATTTATCCAGAAGTATTAATTTATCTTCCAATTTGATACTTACTGATTTACTTTGCTTTGACTTCTGTGACTATTGATTCTGGTATAGTTCTTTGCAGCTTTGGAATGAGTTTCAAACTTTTTAATATACCGTAGATTCCGTACTACAGAGCGCACCTGATTAAAAGCCGCAGGCTCTAATTTTAGAAAGAAAATCAATTTTGTACTTGTACAAGCCGCACCGGATTTTAAGCCACAGGTGTCCCACGTTGTAATATGAGATATTTACACAGAAAGATATTACACGTGAGGATTTTTTAACTTTTAATTAAATCCGTATGGTAACATAAACAATACATATTGCAAATGCTTTTTTTCGAACCGTGCCTGTAACACGGCTACTTTTAAATATACATATGTATCAGTAACACACAAATTACGTTGCGTATACTTTTTTACTGAACAGTGCACGAACAACATTCCAATATCTCCTAACGACTGGTAAAAAAATATAGATACTGCAGCCTACCAGGAAAAGTTATTGATCGCCTTTAACTTAAAAGCAGCGTTCTCGTGCGGGTCTAATGCGCTCGCCTAATGCGCTCGCCCCCACCTTTCCGTTTATCGCAAACCGGTATTTCCCACAAGACGCGGCGAAACCAGATGTGACGTCATAGCATCCCGGGATGTAGTACAGAAAACAAATATAGTTAAAATACTTCTAACTTTAACTAGAAAATACTAACAAATGAATTACTAAGCGAAAATATTATAAACTAAATAACTGCCATAAAGGCAGCACAATGCTTTTCTTCGAGTGTTTTCCATGTTGATGAGGGTGAGTACAAATGACTGATTTACAATAATTTAATTGTGAAAGTGCGCTTGATTTATCGTACAATTTCATTGGACCTCTGTGAACTACTCATCAATTTTATTGGTCTACTGTTACGAGGCAAAATGTTTTTGGCGGCATGAAAAAAAACCATGCATTAGCCGCACCGTAGTAAAAGCCGCAGTGTTCAAAGCTGTTCAAAGCGCGGGAAAAAAGTAGCGGCTTATAATCCGGCATCTACGGTACCTTCTTATAAATGTGATTTATGTCTGATTTTAACACCATACCAACATTTGCCTTTTTAAAAAAACACTGAAACTACTCAGTGTTATTTGTGCTGCTCAATGACTATGAAAAAGTCAGTTATGTATATGATCTATTTGTCATACTTTACATTTGTGCTTTTCAAAACAATGATTTACCTTGTGCTTTAATTGTATTACAAAGTAATTCTCAAAATACATCTGTTTATTTATTAGCCATTTTTGATTGTGCTTACTTATTATTGAAAGTTTATATTTTATTTTACTCAGTATGCTGACTAGTTTCCAAGTATGTTATAGTGGGCACTGAACTCTCCACCATTCATGCAGTTGTGGAGGCCAGGTCGTTGGGAGCATTTAAGGCAGAGATTGATAGGTAACACACACAAAATGCTGGTGGAACGCAGCAGGCCAGGCAGCATTTATACGGAGAAGCATTGTCGACATTTCGGGCCGAGACCCTTCATCAGACGAAGGGTCTCGGCCCGAAACATCGACAGTGCTTCTCCCTATAGATGCTGCCTGGCCTGCTGCATTCCACCAGCATTTTGTGTGTGTTGATCCAATTTCCAGCATCTGCAGATTTCCTCGTGTTAGAGATTGATAGGTTCTTGATTGGAGATGGCATCAAAGGTTATGTGGAGAAGGTAGGGAGCTGGGGTTGAGGAGGAGGAGTGAAAAAAAGGACCAGTTATGATTGAATGGCGGTCCAGGCTTGATGGGCCAGATGGCCTAATTCTGCTCCTATGTTTTATGGTCTTATTTTGTTGCCATATTTTCTTGAAGGTCTTACATTTTAATCACAATTGTTTGAACAGCTACTATTTGTCATGCAGATTAATTTCAGCTCTCTGGTTGTGTCATTTTAGGAAATGGAGCCCATCTTCAATCAATTTCATTTGAATATTTTGGCTTGAGTCTTTGTTTATTAATTAAAATGATAAAATCTGTGAAAACTAGGCACAGAGGTAAAGTCTAAGGCTACGTTCACACTACGCTGGATAAATCCATAACCGAAGATTTTTCTCTTTGTCTTTACCCTCCATCCACACTAAAACGGCATTTTTGTCCCCTGAAACTGGAGCTTTTCAGAAACGCTCTCCAAAGTGTGTAATTTTGAAAACGCCAGATTGGCCGGAGCAGTGTGGATGGGGTAACCGGAGAAATCTGAAAACTCTGTCAGACGGCAGCACACTATTTCATTGTTTTCTTGAACGCAACCTAACAATTTCAGAACAGACGGCAGTGAGACTGAAGCCAGAAGAGTTAGAAATGTACTCACCAAATACTTTGACCCATAACTGACAATAAATAAGTATACTCACTTAGCCCTGTTTTCTGTCCTTGCTCGTATGAAGGTGGTTTACCTATTTATGCAAGTACTTCTCTGACAATAGATGTTTAACAGCCTAATGTAACATTGTATGGAAATACAAGATAACACTGATACAGACATGTTTTATACATTTAAAAAGGTGCTTTATTAATGCAATGGAGTTAGTCAGTTTTTCAATGTTCGTCGTCAGCTAGGTCATTCTGTCCGTGAATTCCCTGTTGGTTGCCTCCGTACGCTCCAGTATTTGTTTTTTTTTTACTTTTAAGTTCTCCTGCGCGAGAACCAACAGCTGTCTGTCATTTTAAGTTTTTCTGGTCTGTAACTGGACAAATGTGTACTTTCATGGTGAGATTCGACACCAAACGTGTCGCTTGTTTTCAGTAGATGTGTCCTGCGCATGCGTAGTGGGAGGAGATTCGCCGAAATCTTCGTTTCAATGTGGACAGAGATATTTTTAAAAACACATAGTGTGGACGCCTATTGTTTTTACACGAAACCGGTGTTTTCAAGATTATCCGGTCTAGTGTGGATGTAGCCTAACAAGTATGCCCATCGGCAATGTCATATTACTGCAGGGCCAGCATTTTATTTGTTCCTGCTTCTTAGCAAATATAAATATCTTTATCATGCTATATAGAACATTTTACTATCATTGAAGGAATGTTGTTCAATGTATTATGAAAATATCATGTAGTCCCTTTAAAAAGTTATTTTTAATCAAAATTATAAGCCACATAATTGTTCTAATTTCTCAGATATTGAAACTGGGGAATGTGAATAGGAAGATGCAGGGTATTCACTAGTATTTGGTAGATAAATACCTAAAGAAGTGCTGAACTTATGTTAGTTTTGCCTTAGTGATACACACATCCATATCAGATGTTCATTATATCTATGCAAACCTATTTTTGCCCATTTATACCAATTCCATTTTCAACCATTAAGTCTGTATCTTATCCCTTTCAAAAGTGTTTCTTTAGATAACTCTTGAACAATGATTTTATCTGATTCTATAATCACGATTGGCAGCATATACCACTCTCTTTGTGGGAAAAAAACCTAAGCCCCCAAATTCCCTTTAAAAATTATTCTCACCTTAAACCTGAGAGAGAACTTGAAAAATAAGTTACTGAAAATATCCCAGATGGAAATATGAAATTAAAAAAATTTAGAAATACTCTCAACTCAGGCAGTGTATGTCGGGTAAAAAAAACTGGCAACAGTTACCATTTCAGATATTTAAAAATGCAAACACGAGGAAATCTGCAGATGTTTGAAATTCAAGCAACACACACAAAATGCTGGTGGAACGCAGCAGGCCAGGCAGCATCTATAGGAAGAAGTATAGTCGATGTTTCGGGCCAAGACCCTGATGAAGCGTCTTGGCCCGAAGCATCGACTGTACTTCTTGATATTTCAGATATTTGTTTTGTTTCTGGCATTCTTTGTTTTATTATACTACAGAAATTGATCAAACTAAGAAACAAGTGCCATATGGTGAACGTCATAGAGGTGGTAGTTGAAAAGAGATAAGTGAGCGCTCAGATTATCTTCCAAATTTTTTAAAATAGATTTTGGAGTTGTTGTGGATTGTAAGTTAGCAAATTTGACCCCATCGTTCAAAAAGGGGGAGAATATGGGAAACTACTGAGTGTTAGTATTATGCCAGTGTTATGGAAAATGCTGAAACAAATATTCAAAAAATTGAGCAGGATGAAGGGAAAATCATACTTAGCTAATGGAGTTCTTTGACAATGAGACTAATAGAATAGATAAAAGAAAACTAGTGGTCATTGTTTATATGGACTTTCAGAATACTTTCATAAGGTACCACAGATAACAATGTTGGAATTAAAAAGACTTTTCTCAGGGCTGCCAGTGGGGTAGTACAGGGATTGATGCTTTATGACTCATTTATTATCCCTCTCACCCCCATTTTCATGCTTTCTCCCCATAACCTTTGACATCCTGACTAATCAAGAGCTTATCAACTGCCACTTTAAATATACGCAATGACTAGACCTCCATAGCCGTGTTGGCACTGAATTCTGCAGATTCTCTACCCTCTGGCTAAAGAAATTCCTCTTTGTCTCTGCTCTAAATATTGTGCTCTATTCTGCCGCTGTACCCTCTGATCTTGGACTTCCCTACTATAGGAAGTATCCTCTCCACACCCTCTCTGTCTAGCCTTTCAATATTCGATTGATTTCCATGAGATCCTACTTCATTTTTCCAAGCTCCCGCAAGTGCAGGCCCAGAACCATGAAACACTCCTCAAACAAAAACCATTCCCAGAACCGTTTTTGTGAACCACCTCTGAATCTTCTCCCAATACCAGAAAATTAGAGACCTTCTCTGTCTTTCAATCATGGCTGATCCTCTTTTCCCTTCCTCAGCCCCACTCCCCAGCCTTCTCCCCATAACCTGTGATGCTGTGTCCAAACAAGAACCAATCAAGCTCTTCCTTAAATATACCCAATGACCTGGCCTTCACAGCTGCCTGTAGTACTGTAATAAATTCCACAAATTCACCACTCTCTGGCTAAAGAAATTTCTCTGCATCTTTTTTAAATGGACGCCCCTCCATCCTGAGGCTGTGCCCTCTTGTCCTAGATTCCACAACCATGGGAAACATCTTTTTCACATCTACTCTGTCGACACCTTTCACATTCGAAAGGTTTCAATGAGATCCCCCTCCCCCCCATCCTGCTAAATTTCAGTGAGTACAGACCCAGAGCTATTAAACATTCCTCATATGCTAACCCTTTCATTCCCGGAATCATCCTTGTGAACTTCCTCCAAACCCTCTCCAATACCAGCACATCTTTTCTTAGATGAGGAGCCCAAAACTGTTCACAAAACTGAAGGTGAGGCATCATCAGTGTCTTATAAAGCCTCAGCATCACATCCATGCTCTTATATTCTAGACCTCTTGAAATGAATGCTAACATTGGATTTGCCTTCCTCACCACCGACTCTACTTGCAGGTTAACCTTCAGGGTCTTCTGCACAAGGGCTCTCAAGTCCCTCTGCATCTTAGATTCCTGGAGCGTCCATAGGGCGCTCAAAGCTGTTGACTGTGTGGTTAGGGTGGCATACGGTGCATTGGCTTTCATTAACTGAGGGATTGAATTTGAGAGCCGAGAGGTAATGTTACAGCTGTATAGGACCCTGGTCACTCCCCACTTGGAGTACTCTGCTCAGTTCTGGTCACCTCACTACAGGAAAGATGTGGAAACTATAGACAGGGTGCAGTGGAGACTTACAATCATGTTGCCTGGATTGGGGACCATGCCTTTCAAGAATAGACTGAGTGAACTTGGCCTTTTCCCCTTGGAGTGACGGAGGATAAGAGGTGACATGATAGAGGTGTATAAGATGATGAAAGGCTTTTTCCCAGGGCTCAAATGGCTAACCTGAGAAGGCCCATTTTTAAGGTGCTTGGAAGTGGGTATAGACGGGATGTCAGGGGTAAGTTTTTTACTTAGAGAGTGATGAGTGCCTGGAATGGACTGCTGGTGACGGTGGTGGAGGCAGATATGATGGGGTTTCTTAAGAGTCTCATGGATAGGTACATGGAGCTTGGAAAAATAGAGGGCTATGGGTAACCCTATTCTAAAGTAAGTACATGTTCGACACAGCATTGTGGGCTGAAGGGCCTGTATTTTGTATGATTTCTATGTTTCTTAAATGAATGCTAATGTTGCATTTGTCTTCCTTACCACCAACTCAACCTGCAAGTTAATCTTTAGGGAATCCTGCACAAGGACTGCCAAATCCCTTTGCACTTTTGAATTTTCTCCCATTTTGAAAGTAGTCTACGCCTTTATTCTTTCTACTGAAGTGCATAACCATATACTGTAATTCCCTGCATAATATTCCGCCTGCCACTTCTTTCCCATTCTTCCAATCTGTCTAAATCCTTCTGCAGACTCCCTGCTTCCTTGACACTACCTATCTTCATATTGTCAGCAAACTTGCCCACAAAGCGATCAATTCCATCATCCAAATCATTGACATATAACATTAAAAGGAGTGGTTCCCCCGTGGAACAACACTAGTAACCAGCAGCTAACCAGAAAAGGCTGCATTTATTCTCATTCTTTGCCACCTGCAGACAGCAATCTTCTATCTATATTTCCTGTAATATCATGGGCTCTTATCTTATTTAGCTGCGTCATGTGTGGCACTTTGTCAATGGACTGCTGAAAATCCAAGAAAACAAAATCCGCTGACTCTGCTTTGACTATCCTGCTTTTTTATTTCTTCCAAGAATTCCAATAAATTTGTTAGGCAAGATTTACTCTTAAGGAAACTAGGCTGACTTTGACCTATTTTACAACATATCTCCAATTACCCCAAAACCTCATCCTTAACAATGAATGCAACATCTTCTCAACCATTGAAGTCAGGCTAACTGGTGCTTAATTTCCTTTCTTCTACCTTCCTCCTGTCTTGAAAAGTGAAGTGACTTTTCATCAGGAATCATTCCAGAATCCAGTGATTCTTGAATGACAATTTCTAATGGCTCAACAATCTCCTCAGCTATCTATTTCAGAACCCTGGGGTGTAGTCCATCTGATCCTGGTGAGTTTATCTACCTTCTGATCTTTCAACTTCCTAAGCAACCTTCTCCTTAGTAAAAGCTACTACACTCACTTCTAGCCTCTGACCCTCTCGAATTTCTGACATACAGGTTTCCCCCGCAATCCGAAGGTAGAGCGTTCCTATGAAACCGTTTGTAATCTGAAATGTCGTAAAGCGAAGAAGCAATTACCATTAATTTATATGTGAAAATTTTTTGTGTTCCCAGTCCCAAAAAAATAACCTTCCAAATCAAAGCAAATAACACATAAAACCTAAAATAATACTAACATATAGTAAAAGCAGGAATGATATAATAAATTTACACCCTATATAAAGTAGAAATATTGTAGGTACGGTGTAGTTCACTTACTTGGGAAGGCAGCGAACCAAAATCGATTTGGAGGGGAAAAAAATCGGCACGTACACGCATGCGCAAACAACTGCCCGCACAAGGCTTCACGGTCATTGTAGTCTTTCTTGGGGTAAACATACATATAAAGTGGGCGTCTTTTTTTCGTAAAAGCGAAAATCCTGTTTGGTTAGTGAAAACAGGTACTAATGTAAGTCTTTCGTAACAACGAGTTGTCGTAAATCGAACGTTCGAAAAGCGGGGGCTACCTGTACTGTTCATCTCTTCCATAATGAAAACTGACACAAAATACTTATGTTCATGTGCCATTTCTTTGTCCCCCATTAATACCTCTCCAGCCTTCTGATATCTACTCTTGCCTCTTTTACTCTTTATACACTTTATCTGAAAAAAATCTTTGAAGTGCAGTCTGTTTTTAAAAGCTTCCTAATCTTCTATCTTTCCACTAATTTTTGGTTTATTACAGTATATGCTCCCTCTTTGCTTTGATGCTGTTTTTGACTTTCCTTGTCAACCATGGTTGTACCATCCTGCCTTTTGAATACTACTACTACTTTTGGATGTATCTATCCTGCACCTTCCAAATTTCTCCCAGAAACTCCAGCCATTACTGTTCTGCCATTGTCGCCTACTTGTATCCCCTTCCAATCAACTTTGGCCATCTCCTCTCTCGTGTCTATAATTCCCTTTCTTCCACTAATACTGATATAACTGACTTTAGTTTCTCCCTCTCAAACAGCAGGGTAAAGTCTATCATGTTCTGATCAGTGTCTCTTAAGGTTTGTTTACGTTAAGCTCTCCAATCAATTCTGGTACATTACACAACACCCAATGCAGAATAGCATTTCTCCCAGTGGGCTCATCCACAAGCTGCTCTAAAAAGCTATGTTGTAGGCATTCTACAGATCCCCTCTCTTGGGTTCCAACACTAACTACATATTGAATTCCCCATGATTATCACAACATTGCCCTTTTTGCATGCATTTTCTATCTCCCATTGTAATTTGTATCCCACATCCTGGCTATTGCTCAGAGACCTATATATAACTCACATCAGGGTCTTTTTACCCTTACATTTTCTTAGCTCTACTCAGAAGGATTCCACTTCTTCCGGTTTTATGTCACCTCTTTCTAAGAATATGATGTCATTTTTACTGATAAGAGTCACCTCAACCCTTCTACTTACCTGCCTGTCCATTCGTTACCATAAGATATAGGGGCAGAATTGGGCCATTCAGCCCATTAAGTCTGCTCCACCAGTTCCTCATGGCTGATCCCAGATCCTACTGAACCCCATACACCTGCCTTCTTGCTGTAACCTTTGATGCCCAGACCAATTGGGAAACTATCAGATTTTACTTTGAACACACCCACGGTCTTGGCCTCCACAGATGTCTGTGGCAGAGAATTCCACATATTCAGTACTCTCTGGCTAAAAAAATTACCCCTTACCCCTGTTCTAAAAGGTCACCCCTAATTTTTGAGGCTGTGCCCTCTTGTTCTGGACACCCCCACCACAGGAAACATCCTCTCCATATCCACTTTATCTAGTCCTTTAAACAATTGGCAGGTTTCAATGAGATCCTCTTGCATTCTTCTAAATTTCAGTCAGTACAGGCCCAAAGCTGCCAAACGCTCTTCATATGTTAACCCCTTCATTCCTGGAATCATCTTTGTGAACCTCCTTTGGACTCTGTCCAGTGACAACACATCCTTTCTGAGATATGGGGCCCAAAAGTGTTGGCAATACTCGAAGTGCAGACTGACTCGTGTCTTATAAAGCTTCAGCATTGTCTCTTTGCTTTTATATTCTATTTCCCTTGAAATGAATATTAACATTGCATTTCCCTTCTTTACCACAGACTCAATCTGCACATTAACCTTCTGGGAGTCGTACACAAGGATACCCAAGTCCCTCTGCATCAAGGATGTTTGAATTCTCTCCCCATTTAGATAATAGACTGCACTCATGTTCCTTTTACCAAAATGCATTATCCTACATTCTCAACACTGTATTCCATATGCCACTTTTGTGCCCATTCTTCCTATTTCTCTTAAGTTCTTCTGCAATCAGTTTGCTTCCTCAGCACAATTTACCACTCCACTTATCTGGGTATCATCTGCAAACTTTGCCACAAAGCCATCAATTTCATTATCTAACATTGACAAACAATGTGACAAGTAGTGGTCTCTATACTGACCCCTGAGGAACACCACTAGTCACTTTCATCCAACCAGAAAATGCCCCTTTTATTCTCTCTCGCTGCCTCCGGCCTGTCAGCCATTCCTCTATCCATGCCAGTTTCTTTCCTGTAACACCATAGTATTTTATCTTGTTAAGCAGCCTCGTGTGGCACCTTATCAAATGTCTTCTGAAAATCCAAGTAAATGACATCCACTGCTTTTCCTTTGCCCACCCTGCTTGTTACTTTCTTGAAGAGCTCTAACAGATTTATCAGGCAAGATTGCCCTTCACAGAAACCATGCTGACTTTGACTTATTTTATCATTGGTCTCCAAGTACCCCGAAACCTCATCCTTAATAAGACTCCAATGCTTTCCCAACCTTGAGGTTAGGCTAATTGCCTATAATTTCCTTTTGTTTACCTTCCTCCCTTCTTGGAAAGTGGAATGCAATTTTCCAGTCCTCTGGAACCATACCAGAATTAAGTGATTCTTGAAAGATTATAACTAATGCATCTGCTCTCTCTTTAGCAACCTCTTAAAATTCTTGGACATAGTCCATCTGTCCAGTTGACTTTATTCACCTTAAGATCTTTCACTTTGCCTAGCACTTCAGTTTGCCTAGCAATGGGACTCACTGTTGCTCCCTGACAGTCACAGACATTTGGACACTGCTGGTGTCTTTTGCAGTGAAGACTGATGCCAAGTACTTAAGTTCATCCACCATTTCTTTGTCTCCCATTACTATCTCACCAGCATCATTTTCCAGTGGTTCAATATCAACTCTCACCTCCCTTTTACTTATATAACTGAAAAACCATTTAGTATTCTGCTTTATATTATTGGCTAGTTTGCCCACATATTTCATTTTTTCCCTTCTTGTAGCTTTTTTAGTTGTCTTTTGTTGGATTTCAAAAACTTCCCAATCACTTTTGCTACATTATATGCCTTTTCCTTGGCTTTTGTGCAGTCCTTAACTTCCCTTGTCAGCCATGGGTGCCTTCCACTGCCATCTGAGAATAACTTCTTCTGTGGAACGTATCTCTCCTCTCTTGCACCTTGTGAACTATTCCCAGAAACTTTGGCCACCTCTGCTCAGTCGTCATCCCCGCAATCAATTTGGGTAAGGTGCTCTCTCATGCCTCTGTGATTTCCTTTATTCTGTTGTGATACTGATAGATCTGACTTGTGCTTCTCCCTCTCAAATTGCGATATGAAATCAATCATATTATGATCACTGATTCCTACGGGTTCCTTTACCTTAAGATCCCTTACAAAATCTGGATTATTACACAACACCCAATCTAAGATATCCTTTTCCCTAAGTAGGGTCAAACACAAGGGTCTAAAAGCCATCTCGTAGGCATTCAACAAATTCCCTCTCTTATGATGCAGTGCCAACCTGATTTTCCCAAGCCCCTTGCATATTGAAGTCCCCCATTACAATTGTGACATTACCCTTATTACCTGCCCTTTCCAGCTCCTATTGCAATTTCAACCCCACATCTTGGCTGTTTGGAGGTCGATATATGATCCCCATAACTGTATTTTTTACCCTTGCACCCACAAAGATTCGACCTTCTCTGATTGTCACCTCTTTCTTCTTTTCTTTTTTTGTAATTGGTTTTTATTGAAGTTCATCATCAACAAACATTTCCATAAGATATATTTCAGATATTGTACATATATCATACAGTCATACATGCCACAAATCCTCTTTCTAATGATGTAATTCCATCTCTTACCAACAGAGCCACACCACTGCCTATGCCTTCTTGCCTGTCCTTTTGATACAAAGTATATCTTTTGCTATTAAGCTCCCAACAATGACCACCTTTTAGCCACAACTCTGATAACCACAACGTCATACCAATCAATCTCTAATTGCACCACATGGTCAACCACCTTATTCCAAATGCTATGTACATTTAAGTACAGCATCTTCAGTCCCACATTCTTCCGCCTTTTGAATTTTGCCTCTGGTACAATTTAACTTATTGTACTGTCTGCATTTGGGCCTAATTATTGGCTTGTCCTTCCTTATATTTATATCACACTCATCATCTACAGTGGCATGCAAAAGTTTGGGCACCCTGGTCAAAATTTCTGTTACTGTGAGTAATTAAGTGAGTAGGATATGAACTGAACTCCAAAAGTCATAAAGTTAAAGATGAAACATTCTTTTCAACATTTTAAGCAAGATTAGTGTGTTACTTTTGTTTTGTACAATTTTAGAGTGGAAAAAAAAAGGAGCATCATGCAAAAGTTTCAGCACCCCTAGAGATTTGAGCTCAGATAACTTTTACCAAGGTCTTAGACCTTAATTAGCTTGTTAGGGCTATGACTTGTTCACAGTCATCGTTAGGAAAGGCCAGATGATGCAAGTTTCAAAGCTTTATAAATACCCTGTCTCCTCAAACCTTGTCCCAACAATCAACCACCATGGGCTCCTCTGAGCAGCTGCCTAGCATTCTGAAAGTTAAAATAAATGATGCCCACAAAGCAGGAGAAGGCTATAAGAAGATAGCAAAGCATTTTCAGTTAGCCGTTTCCTGAGTTCGTAATGTAATTAAGAAATGGCAGTTAACAGGAAAGGTGGAGGTCAAGTTGAGGTCTGGAAGACCAAGAAAACTTTCTGAGAGAACTGCTCGTAGGATTGCTAGAAAGACAAATCAAAATCCCCGTTTGACTGTAAAAGAGCTTCAGGAAGATATAGCAGACTCTGGAGTGGTGGTGCACTGTTCTACTGTGCAGCGACACCTGCACAAATATGACTTTCATGGAAGAGTCATCAGAAGAAAACCTTTCTTGCGTCCTCACTACAAAATTTCTGTGTCAGAAATTTGCAAAGGAACATCTAAACAAGCCTGCTGCATTTTGGAAGCAAGTCCTGTGGACTGATGATGTTAAAATAGAACTTTTTGGCTGCAATGAGCAAAGGTATAGGAGAAAAAAGAGTGCAGAATTTCATGAAAAGAACACCTCTCCAACTGTATGGGGGTGGATCGATCATGCTTTGGTCTTGTGTTGCAGCCAGTGGCACGGGGAACATTTCACTGGTAGAGGGAAGAATTAATTCAATTAAATACCAGCAAATTCTGGAAGCAAACATCACACCGTCTGTAAAAAAGCTGAAGATGAAAAGAGGATGGCTTCTACAACAGGATAATGATCCTAAACAAACCTCAAAATCCACAATGGACTATCACAAGAGGTGCAAGCTGAAGGTTTTGCCATGGCCCTCACAGTCCCCCAATCTAAACATTGAAAATCTGTGGATAGACCTCAAAAGAGCAGTGCATGCAAGACAGCCCAAGAATCTCACAGAACTAGAAGCCTTTTGCAAGGAAGAATGGGCGAAAATCTCCCAAACAACAATTGAAAGACCCTTAGCTGGCTACAAAAAGTGTTTACAAGCTGTGATACTTGCCAAAGGAGGTGTTACTAAGTACTGACCATGCAGGGTACCCAAACTTTTATTTCAGGCCCTTGTCCTCTTTTGTTATTTTGAAACTGTAAAAGATGGATATAAAAAAGTAATCTTGCTTAAAATGTTAAAAAAAATGTGTCATCTTTAACTTTATGCTTTTTGTAAATCAGGTCATCTTTTACTCGCTTAGCTATTCACAGTAACAGAAATTTTGACCAGGGGTGCCCAAACTTCTGCATGCCTCTGTACTTGTAAATCTGCTGGCTCATCCTCAGCTCTATAATACTGGTTCCCATCACCCTGCCATATTATTTTAAACCACTCCCAACAACTTTAGCAAACCTGCCCAGAGGAATCCTGGATCTCCTCGGATTTAAGTGCAAACAGTCCCTTTCGTACAGGTCACCCCAGTAGAGGTCCCAATTATCCAGAAATCTGAATCCCTGCCGACTGCTCCAATTCCTCAGTCACACATTTATCTGCATGTCATTCTATTCCTATACTCACTGTTTAGTGAGGTTACTACCCTTTAGATCTTGCTTCTTTGCTTCCTTCCTAACTCTCTGTATTCTGTTTTCAGGACCTCCTCCCTTGTTCTGTCTATGACTTCTTTTTGGGATGTTGTGAGCATGTTCAGAAACATTGCAGACCCAGGCACCTGGGAGGCATACTGCTGCCATCCTGTTCAGCTTCCTACCCTTCTGAGCCACAGACTCAGTGCCAAAGTCACAGCCACTGTTGCTTCCCCCAGATAGTCTGTCCCCCCCAACAGTACTCTAAAATTGAGTACTTATTGTTAAGGGGGATGGCCACAGGTGTGCGCTCCAGTATTTGACGTTTTCCTTCTCTGTTTTGACAGTCACCCATTTATCTGTCTCCTTTAGCCTTGAGGGGGTGACTACTTCCCTGTAGCTCCTGTCTATCACCTCCTCACTTTCCCTAACAAGCTGAAGGTCATCGAGCTGCAGCTCCAGTTCCCTAATGCGGTCTGTAAGGAGCTGCATTTTGATGTCCCTGGTGCAAGTGTAGCCATCAGGGAGGCTGGAAGTCTACTGGAAATCCCATATCTGACACTGGGAACAGAACTCTTTTATGGAGACTGAGTTTTTCAAGCTCTGCTCCGGACATGCGTGGGAACACTTCTACTGTGTCTGCGCTGCTGTCCAATCAAAAGTGTAGTTACAGCATGTGAACTAGGATGTTAAGCTTCCAACTATTACCTTGACTCAGTGATGCCCACAAGGTCATATCTGCCAACTTCTAACTGCTCTGCAAGATTATCCATCTTATTACATTTAGAGTGTGCTTTCAAATTATTCATCAGCCTTTGCTCTTTTGTTATTTTTGATTTATATCAACAATTCGGCTGAACGAGCAAAATATTATCTTTCCTGGACTGCTGATGGCACAAAGTTAGGTGGAATTGTGAGGAGGATGCAGAGGCAATTCAAGAGAATATTAGACGAGTTGTGTGAGTGGGCCAGAATATTATGTAAGAAAAGGCAAATTTATCCACGCCGAACGGCAAGGCACCTGAACACACACATTCATTTTGATGCACCAAACAGAAAAGCAGAGCAATTTTTTAAAATAGTGAGAGATTGGGTAATGTTAATGATCAAAGGGACTTCGGTATCCTTCTGCACTTAACTGAAGCCAATGTATTGGTACAGCAAGTAGTATGTTGGTTGTTATTGTGAGAAGATTTAAGTGCAGCAGTAAAGTTGTCTTTACATTTCGTCTTGTTGACATTGCAACTGAACTATTGTGCACTGTTATTTCTCTTTAGCTGAAAAAAGTTACGCTCACTGTGAATGCACTACAGTGAAAATTCATTGAGGCTAGGTCCTGGTGGACTTCCCATAAGGGGCATTCGAGCAGACTGGGCTGCTTCACTTAAATTTAGAAGAGTAGGAGCTTCTTGAAATTATGAATTTTTCTTACAGGACTCTACATGCTGAATGCAAGGAGGACATGTCCTCTGATTGAAGGGTCTCAAGATTTCTGTGAGACCTGACTTAGATTGGGAGACTGCTTCACCATGCACCTACGCTCAGTCCACCAGAGAAAACAGAATCTTCTGGTGGCCACCCATTTCAGTTCTACTTCCCATTCCCATTTTGACATGTTAGTACATGACCTCCTCTACTGCCATGATTTGGCCATGCTCAGGTTGGAGGAGCAACACCTTATATTCCATTTGGATAATTCCAATCTGATGATGTGAACACAGATTTCTTGAACTTTTGGTAATTCCTTTAGGTAATTTGGTAGTTCCCATCTCCCTTCTCACCTTATCTCCTTACCTGTCCATCACCACCTTCTGGTGCTCCTCCCCTTCCCTTTCTTCCCTGGCCTTTTACTGTCTCCTATCAGATTCCTCCTTCTCCAGCCTTTTCTTTTTTTCACCAATCAAATTCATGGCTCTTTATTTAACCCCTCCCCCTACTCCTGATTTTAGCTATCACCTACTACGTTGTACTTCTTCCTCTCCTCTCCCCATCTTCTTACTCCTGTTACGTACCCCGTAACTGGGTCACTTACCAGCAAAGATAGAGAGGTCCGTTGAAGTCTGATGGTACTATTTTTAACAGTATTTATTGATAAAACACAAAAATACTATCAATGCAACCATACAGATAATATACGTCGTCAATACTAAATCTAAAAGTGCGGGTATAATAATAATCAATAAGAAATAACTCTATCGGGGATAATGTATTGTCCGATGGAAATATAAAAGTCACTCAAGTTCATTCAAGCTGCAGGCTGCAGCCTTTGGTTGGAGTCAAGAGAGAGAGTTTAAAACTTGCCCATTCCTTTTATGATGTCAATCCTTCGAGAGTCGTTGGGGCTGATTTCTCCTTTGTTTTAGCTAAAGCCGTTCTTCCGTGGTAAGGCCCACCAATTCCGAGGCAAATGGAAAAGGACGCACGTGGCTTTCCACCAGCTTTCGCTATTACGCTGTTACAGGATTTCTAGCGTTTCTTCTGGTGCGTCTAAAGGGGCTGTTCCCCAGACCCTCTTTTATCCTGACTCACAGGGTCTCGGATGTCAATCAGGTCGGGATGATGCAATCCCTCAACCAACCCCCTCTGATCATTCCCTGAGGGCTTCCATGAAGTACAGTACTCAATACACAATTCAATACACAATACACAAAGCCATTTTCCGTGGCTTTGTATCGCTGAGGGCCAGGACATTCCAAACGTCTCTCTCTCATTTCCTGGGTCTCCTGACCTGACTTAATAGCGATCTTGCAATTCTCAAAAAGGAGGGGGCACAGGCGTAACACTCCAACTTTTCATCTTTTTTTTCCAGTCCTGATGAACAGTCTTGGCCTGAAACGTGGACCGTTTACTCTTTTCCTTAGATGCTACCTGGTCTGCTGAATTCCTTCAGCATGTTGTGTGTATTGCGGTCTCACAGAATTACTGTCTCAAAATAAATGGGAGACCACTAAGGTTGGAATGAGGAAAAAGGTCTTCATGTGAGGGGCAAGAGGAATGAGTTCTCTGTGGTGGGGTTCTATGGCACCTTTCACTGTCATTTCATTTTTTTCAAAAAAGTTCAATTGATTTCTGAATCTTACTGGAAGTTAAAGATATATGTATAGGGCAGGAAAACATGATTGTTGTAGAAGATCATTTATGATAATCGTGAATGACAGAGCAGGCTCAAAGAGCCACAGAGTTTGCGCCTCCTATTTCTTTACAATAATAAATGAACTTTGCAAATAATTTTATGAAGTTTATTGAAATATCCTTGTGGCTGAAATGCGACATAGATTTTCCTGTATTTCTTCATTAAACTGCTGATCAGAACCAAGATAAAATTCTTTCTGTCTCTCCTCAAGTAGGTATGAGTTTGGTGCATTTTATTAGAAAAGTTTGGTATAATTTTGGTGCAGACAAGATCTGATCTGAATATACCCAAGAAAATTGACATTTGCAAACTATTTTAATTAGGTAATTATTTTCAACTAAGGAATTTGTATGTTCTTCGTGGGACCTTGAGTGTTTCCCCCGATTGCTTGAGGTTCCTCCCATATTCCAAAGATGTATGGTTAGGGTTAGTGAGTTGTGGGCATGCTATGTTGGCGGTGGAAGTGTGGTGACTCTTGCAGGCTGCTCAGCACAATTCTTGTTAATTTGATTTGATGCAAATGAAGCTTTTTGCTGTATGTTACAGTAATGCTATTCTTTAAATTATTTTAGTAATTTATACCCAAATTACTTTTTTTAAATTTCAGGTTGCTGTTGTGAAGTTAAAAAATGCGGACAAGGTTTTTGCCATGAAGATTCTCAACAAATGGGAGATGCTGAAACGAGCAGAGGTACATTCAAAAGATAAGATGCTCTAGCTTAAAGTTTAATTTCCATTCAGTTGTGCTTTTTAGCAATATTTTTTATTGAATTTTACATATCTTTCACATTTACAAATAAACAATAATAATAATTAAACTAAATAGTGAAACATGTCCTCATGTTTTTCACAATCATCAAAGGAAAAGAGATATTGAAGGAAAAAGGAAAAGAAACTTCAGTAAAGTTGCACTATACTGTAACTCAAGATTCTGGGGAAACCTCTCTGCAATATCTTGGAGTTCATTTATCATCATGGTGAAGTTATGCTCTATTCTTCCACAAGTATGTATCCAGGACTACATGCACTCTAGCAGTGCTCGAACCAGACTTGAACTGATATGGCAGAACCCCGGCCCTTAAATTCTCATCCACGGGTGGGGGGGGGGGGGGAAGCAGTTATAACTTAAAAACTGATGTATCTTTTTCCCCTTGCCCTCCCCTACCTTTCTTTATTTTTCTTTTCCAGGTCTGCCTTTTCTCTTCTTGCCCCCATATGTTGCCCCTAACCCACAGCCTTCAGCTGCCCTCGTATCCCGTCCAACCCCAAGTCCTTCAGTCTCATCTGCAATCACCTTTCACCTCAACAAATCCTTCCTTTTCAGCTGGTCTGTCCCTTGGAATTCCTCATTCTCAACCTTGGTTTCCACTTATATTAACATCCCACCTCCCCTCATCTTTTCTGTGTCCTCCCCAATTTTGTAGTCTTGTGAGTTAACAACTCAATATCATCAATACTCTTTTTGAACAAAGGAGACTGAAACCAGTCATAAAAACCCCATTTATAAATGCAAAGGAAGGATTTACCTACCTTGGTGTCAAAATTACCCCTGAAATTAAAACGATCGCCCCAACAAACTATGACCCACTAGTGGACAAAGTGAAAGAGACGTTGGATAACAATGCCCATATCAATGACTGGCCGTATAAACATGATCAAAATTAATATATTACCAAAATTTCTATACCTTTTTCAATCTATTTATTGCTATACCTGCCTTATGAACTTTACTGTTAGTCCAAAACAGTCAACTTTAATTGACTTTGGACTCCTACAGGTCAAGAGGATGATAGCTTTAACTTGGAGAAAAATGGATATACCTTCATACATCAACACACACAAAATGCTGGTGGACTCCTTATCATATGACATCAAAGCTATATAGAATAAAGACATTTGACTCCTCCCCTTTAGGTTTAAAAGTGTAAGATTTTCAAGTTATGATAGTGGAGGTTCAGATATTAAATGCTTATATTTTGATAATATGAAATGTCTTGGTTGCAAATGTTAAAAAGTTTTTTTAGGAGTATGTTATGTCTGACACAATTGATCAAATGTAATAAGATTACCATTCATATGAAGGTCCTCTATTTTGTGCACACCTTTGTCTGCCCAGATTCTGAAACCACCACCTGCTCTTCCTGCCCTGAAGTATGTATTGCCCCATACTGGGGAGAAGCGAGAGATGGGAGGAGTATCTTTAATATGCTGATGTACTTTATGCCAGATGTCAATAGTATTTTTGAGGAATGGGTTCTCGGTTGTTCTTTTCATATTTCTTGGGTCTGCAGAGTATAGATAGAGCTTTAATGGGAGGTTTGGTACTGATGCCTGTTCAATATTCACCCAGGCTGAAGGGCCCCCATTGAGAAATAAACCATGGCAGAATGTAACATCTTAAATGTTTTGGTGCATGTTAGCAGTCATCCCTTTAGCTCCAAGTTCCTTTTCCCTTTCAAAACCCATCCTAAATGACCACCTATCAAGCTTAAGGTGTGTTGTTAATCCACATCCCATAAATCACATTTTCTTCTCTTGTTCAAAGGGAAATTTATTTTTAGAGTACATACATGTCACCATATACAATCCTGAGATTCTTTTTTCCTGTGGGCATACTTAGCAAATCTATAGAACAGTAACTGTAAGAAGGATCAATGAACAAAAAACTGAAAATGCAAATATAAATAGCAATAAATAACTAGAGCATGAAATAACAAGATAAAAGAGTCCTTAAATGAGACCATTGGTTGTGGGAACACCAGAAATGGAATGAGTACAGTTATCCCCTTTTGTTCAAGAGCCTGATGGTTGAGGCTGGTGGTGCAAGTGCTAAGGCATTTGTGCCTTCTACCTGATGGCAGCAGCAAGAAAAGGACATGGCCTGTGTAGTGAGGATCTTTGATGATGGATGTTGCTTTTCTATAGTAACATTTCATGTTAATGTGCTCAATGATTGGGAGGGCTTTATCTGTGATGTACTTGGCCAAATCCACTGCCTTTTGCAGGGTTTTCCACTCAAAGACATTGGTGTTCCTATACCAGGCCATAAGGCCATAATGCAGACGATCAGTGCACTTTCCACCACACATCCATAGAATTTTGTCAAGGTTTTTGTTTTGCTGAATATCTGCAGACTCCTAAGAAAGTGGAGGCACTGTTGTGCTTTCTTTGCAATTTCATTTATATGATATATCCAGGACAGGTTCTCTGAGGTGGTGACACCCAGGAATTTAAAGTTACTGACCCTCTCTGCCTCTGATCCTCTAATGAGTACTGGGAAATGGACCTTTGGTTTCCCTCTCCTGAAGTCTACAATCAGTTCCTTGGTCTTATTGACATTGAGTGAGAGGTTGTTGTTATTACCCCACTTAGCCAAGTTTTCAGTCTTCCTCCTGTATGTTTATTAATCATCACATTTGTTACGGTCCACGACAATGTGAGAGTATGGCATTCCTTTTAAAAATCCTTTGTAGAAACCACCAATCTGTTATTATTTGCAGTTAATGTTTTCTTTTGCATTTTGTTCTTTTAGTTCTGATGAGACACCACCCTTAATAAAATATCAGTATGTTTAGACATTCAATATTTTGATTTAGTTACTGATGGGCAGCAGATGTCATTGGCAAGGTAATTTTTTATTGCCCTTCAGGAGGTGGTGGTGATCTGTTGCAGTCTTAATTGTGAATATATTTTCATGCTGCAGTTAGTTTGAAAGGCTGAGGATTTTTGATTTCAGATGATTGAAGGAAATTAGTTATACTTTCACAGTGCGGAACTAATGTGAACTAGCAGGTGGTGTGCTCCCTGATGGCTGCTGTGCTTTTTGCGATTGTGGGGGTTTGGGACATACATATGGAGTAAGAGAGCCCATGTCAATCTATTGTAGTGTATTTTGCAAATTACACACAATCAGTACATGCTGTACTGATTTTGGGGGAAGGTAATGCTTAGAATAGATGGATCAAGTACCAATTAAATGGGTTACTCAGTCCTTGATAGTGCTGTTGAAGATTTGAGCGTGTTAACTATTTTGTCAAGAGTTCTGATTTCCCTCTTGACAGTGGGTAAAAGCCTGAGGATTTAGAAGGTGAGTTATTTGTCAAGGTAAACCAGCCTCTGACCTACTCATGTAGCTACAGGCTTTGCCTGTCCAGGTGACTTATTTAACATGCCTGCCATTTCCCTTTTTTCATAATACCTCAGCTGTTTTCAAGAAGCCATCTTTAATACTGATGGCCCATTTTCATTTTTGGGTAATTATAAATGTTGCCTTGAATATTCTTTGCTAGTTTGTTTACATTATCTATGTGCCTCTAGTTTCTTACATCACTTTTGCAGCTCCTATATATAGTATATATGCAATATAATATATTGTCGTACATCAATCATCAAATCATCAATTGTCGAAATTGATGACAATATTTTTACAATGATCAAAACTTCATTCAAAACTTTCATTATAAACAATCATCATAATTTTTTTACTTTTTTGTGTTTGTTTAAGTTCTGTCCCTTATCTACAGTTAAACACAGCTTTCGTCTCTTTCTTAGATAAACTGGTTCTTATAGTAAATTCCCTTTGGACTTGCAGCCACGGGCATTCTTTCATTTTTTATTACTAACTGACTTCCCAGTTTTCTCAAAATTGTACAGGTTTTGTTTTTTGCTTGTCTTCAATTCTGCCTGATTGAAGTCTAGCATCTTAGTAGTTCAGTGTTTTTTCCCTTTTCATGTGTTAAGCTGACTTCAGCTATGTTACCATCCCAGGTTAGTTGAATTAATAATTAGATATCCCTTTGTGTTATTAGACTGGCTAAACTTCCCCAATTTTAATTGTGTAATAATTAATGCTGCATCCTTTTGCACATTGACCCATGCACAGCTTCTCTATCCTTAGCCCAAGAGCCACTTATTCTTATATCATGGCCCTGTAAGAAGCCGAGCTTAATTTTGTACAACAAAGTAATTATCCTAACATATTCTGAGTATGTTTAGCGTGAAGATGGATGGATTTTTCAGAAATTATGGAATCTCAGATCAGTGAAGGGAAATGGCCATTTTTTTTATTGAATGGCACAGGGGCATGAAAGTATATTTCTGTTTGTGTAGAACCACTGGAATGGGTGAGGAATTGTGCTATACCAATTTTAATACCTTTATGTTTGAGATTAAGTTCAGCTGTAAACTATTTAAACTGTGTTTGACCTTAGTTGTTTGAAAAACATGTTTTGGCCTAATTTCTGCAGCTATCTTTAACTTGTCGAAAAGCAAAAAAAAACAAGTGCTGGAAATTTGAACTAAAAACAAAAAATGCTGGAAGTACTGAGTGATGAATACTTGTAACTTTTTCTATTTTCATTTAACTTATCTAAATGTGTTTTATTATGTCAAATTGCAATTTAAGACAATAGTTGAAGCCAATTAGCTGTCTGTTATTTTCCAGCTGGTTAAAGCCAGTCATATAAATTTCTAAGTAAGTCAGGCTGCGATGTTGCTTGTTTCATTTTGCAAATGTTTTACTGTTGTGACAAGGAGGGGAAGTAGTTGGAGAGGGAAAATGGGAAAAGATTTATCATTAAGTTACAAATTTTACTCAGTCATAGCAGTTACTGCAAATCATTAGTCTTTAGCCAACTGTGTATTACAACAGTCACACTTAGATTTTTTATTTATCAATATAATAACAAGTAAATGTGGAAAAAAAATCATTTTATGTACAGTCCTACGGCAAGTGACTTTTGTTTCTCCTAACCACACCACCACCCTACCAGCCCCCCACTCCCCCCAACCCCACACATGCACTTGTGTGTGAGCATGCACATACAAAATTATTGAAGCTGCAGTACCATGCTGTATTACGTTTAGGACCATTCTTTCCTCAACCAAAAGAAATGGGCAAGGGAGCCTGCTCTCACGAGGGTGATTTGCCCAACTATTTTTCTCTCCCTTCTCTGTAAAGGTGGGATTATGGTCTGAGCATAGTCCTTGTAATCCCATTCAGTTTATGCATACTCTGTGCTACAGAGAGCTAATTTTTGAATGCCCTATTGTCTCCCTTTTTGTATCAGAGGCCTTGATAAATATTTAATATTTTCGTTGGAAAGCAGCATCTTAAGTTTGAACTCAAGATTCTGGGGAGCCGAGATGGAGCAGCGCATAAGAAACTTGTCTCCATAGCAGATGTGCCTGAATGGTTTAGGGTAAGAGCTAAGAGGTTGAGAAAGGATCCAAGGAAGAGCTTTTTTACTCACAGGGTGTTGGAAAGTGGGATGCAGTGGCTGAGTGGGTAATGGAGGCAAGTATTCTTATATTTCAGAAGTATCAAGACATTGGCTATGGAAATGTTAGCATTTGGCATGGACGTGGGTGGCAGGGGGAGGGGTGGGCTGTATTGGGGTAGGGCAGCGAATGATGAGAGTTCAGGTTCTGTATGACTATAACTGCATATTAAGCATTCTTGCAATTTTGCAGTTGGATATGACATTCTATTATTCTTGATCTCATAAAATATTGCATGCAAACTTTTTTTCTTAATCAGACTGCTTGCTTTCGAGAAGAGCGGGATGTGTTAGTAAATGGAGACAGCCAGTGGATTACCACATTGCACTATGCTTTCCAGGATGAAAATTATTTGGTAAGTAAAAATCTGGAGTGTTTAGTTTTATTTTGTTTCAATTTATATATATATTTTTTTAAATTTTCATTCCTGCTTAACTAATCTGTACAGTGCATTGATTCCTGACTATGGAAATGGCATTTGGCTTCTAAATTCCCATGTCATTATTATTTTTAAAATCGTTACAGAGATAGTGCAGCATTGACTAGATTGACTTCCTTCTGACCTTTCTGTTTATTGGTGAAGCTGTGTGTCTATCCATCTACCTGATACTTCTCTTGCTTGATCAGCCCTAGATAATAGAACTGTCTGATAGTTGAACCATTTATTTGAGAATAATAGCAGTGAAGGAAAAAAACACCTTAAAATATTTCTCTGTATTTGGTTTTTGAAGATTTTGTCAATTATTTCTGAATATTGTACAAGACTGGTGAGATTGTACTTAGAACGTTGTATACAGTCTGGTTGTCACACTGTAGCAGCAATAGAGAAGAGTACAGAAGAGATTCACCAGAAATGGAGTGGAGTACTGTTATTAAGGTGGTTGTAATAAGGATACAGTGATTCTGCAATTGGATGTAGATAGATTGAGTGAGTGGGCAAAAGATGGGTAAATAGAATTTAAGCAACACACACAAAATGCTGGTGGAACACAGCAGGCCAGGCAGCATCTATAGGGAGAAGCACTGTCAACGTTTCGGGCCGAGACCCTTCGTCAGGACTAACTGAAAGGAAAGATACTAAGAGATTTGAAAGTAGGAGGGGGAGGGGAAAATGCAAAATGATAGGAGAAGAGCGGAGTGGGTGGGGTGAAGCTGAGAGCCGGAAAGGTGATTGGCAAAAGGGATACAGAGCTGGAGAAGGGAAAGGATCATGGGACGGGAGGCGTAGGGAGAAAGAAAAGGGGAGGGGAGCACAAGAGGGAGATGGAGAACAGGCAGAGTGATGGGCAAAAAGAGAGAGGAAAAAAAAGGAGGAGAGGGAAAAACTAAATATATCAGGGATGGGGTAAGAAGGGGAGGAAGGGCATTAATGGAAGTTAGAGAAGTCAATGTTCATGCCATCAGGTTGGAAGCTACCCAGCCGGTATATAAGGTGTTGTTCCTCCAACCTGAGTGTGGCTTCATCTTGACAGTAGAGGAGGCCATGGATAGAATTTAGTGTGGCAGAGTGTGAGCTCATGCACATCAGTTAAAGGAATCAGAAGGCTGATTATTATCGATAGGGAGGGAGACTGCATGAATGAAGTACAGAGGGATCAAGGAGCTTTCGTGCAGGAATCCAAAAGCGAGCAGGCAGATCAAATAAGGAGAAACAAATGTATTTTGGCTTCATTCCAAAGGGGTTAGAGGTTAAAAAATGGAGGCTTTGAGTTGTGCAGGGTGTTGATTAAACTTCACCTGGAATACTGTGCACAGTTTTGGTATCCTTATCTTTTTTTTAAAGAAAGGGTATTGTAACTTTGGAAGTAGGAGATAGGAAATTCACCAGCCTTATTCCTGAGATGAGAGGGTTGTACAATGATGAAAAACAAACTAGTTAGGGTCCATGGAATGTAGAAGAATGAGGGTGATGTTACTCAGATATATAAGATCCGAAGGTGGGCTTGACAAGGTAGATGTTGGCAACACACACAAAATGCTGGAGGAACTCAGCAGGCCAGGCAGCATCTATAGAAAAGAGTACAGTTGAAGTTTTGGGCTGAAACCCTTAAGCAGGACTGGAGAAAAAATATGAGGAATCAGCGTTAGAAGATGGGGGAGTGAAAGAAGAAACACAAGGTGATGGGTGAAACTTGAAGGCAAAGGGGTGAAGTAAAGAGCTGGGAAGTCGGTGAAAGCGATGCAGGGCTGAAGAAGGGGGAATTTAATAGGAGAGGACAGAAGGCCGTGGTAGGAAGAAATAGGGGAAGGAGCATCAAAGGGAGGCAGTGGGCAAGCAAGGAAATAAGGTAAGAGGTAATAATAGGGACTGGACATCTATGGTGAAAATAAGATGCTTGGGACCAGGGAACTTGAAATCATTGAAACTAAAGGTACATCCCTTCTTCCTTTCCTCTGCACATAACTCCCTGACTTTCAGCATTCTCTGGTAAAATTCTACGAACTCAGACGTGTAAATGTACAACAGTTTATGTGTTGGGAAAATAGATCCCCAGATCTAATGAGGTTGGTGATGGTGACGGAGACAATGGCCTGGTGCTCCTTAGTGGGATCCTGTTCGAGCAGTAAATAAGAGGTGTCTGATAGCTGTCCCTGGGCCTTAGCAAGATAAGCCTTCTTTCTTGATCTCTCTGTTTCTGTATCTGGAGACAGCTTATCCATTGATTTATATTACAAACCCTCTGACTCTTGCAGCTACCTGGACTATACCTCTTCCCACCCTGTTACTTGTAAAAATGCCATCCCTTCTCTCAATTCCTCCATATCCACTGCATCTGCTCTCAGGGTGAGGCTTTTCATTCTAGAATGAAGGAGATGTCCTCCTCCTTCAAAGAAAGGGGCATCCTTTCTTCCCCCATCAATGTTGCCCTCAACTGCATCTCTTCCTTTTAGCACACATCTGCCCTCACCCCATCCTCCCACCATCCCATCAAGGATAGGGGTCCTCCTCTTGTCCTCATCTACTACCCCACCAGCCTCTGTGTCTAGCACATAAATCTCTGTAACTTCTGCCATCTCCAACAGGATATCACCACCAAGCACATCGCCGCCCCCGCCACACTTCCTGCATTTCGTGAGGTTTGCTCCCTACGTGACTCCCTTGTCCATTCATCCCTCCCCACTGATCTCCCTCCTGGCACTTATCCTTGCAAACAGAGGAAGTGCTACACCTGCCCCTACACCTCCTCCGTCATTACCTTTCATGGCCCCAAACAGTCCTTTCAGGTGAGGCGACACTTCACCTGTGCCTGTTGGGGTCATTTACTGTATTCGGTGTTCCTGTTGTGGCCTCCTGTATACCAGTTAGACCCAATGTTGATTGGGAGACCACTTCGCTGAGCACCTACTAATAAAAACATTTTTGCCAGAAAAATTGGGATCTCCCACTGGCCACCCATTTTAATTCCACTTCCCATTCCATGTCCATCTGTGGTGCCCCCTACTGTCCTGATGAGGCCACACTCAGGCTGGAGGAGCAACATCTTATATTCTGTCTGTGTAGCCTCCAACCTGATGGCACGAATGTTGATATCTCAAACTTCAGGTAATGCCCACCTCCCCCTTCGCTATTTTTAATTCCCTATTCCCACTCTCATCTTATCTCCTTGCCTGCCCTTCATCTCCCTTTGGTGTTTCTCTCCCTTTTTCTTTCTTCCACGGCCTTCTGTCTTCTCTTAGATTTCCCCTTCTCCAGCCCTTGTATCTGCTTCACCAATCAATTTCCGAGCTCTTTACTTCCTCCTCCTTCCTCTCAGTTTCACCTATCATCTTGTGTTTCTCCTCTCCCCCCCCCCCCCCCCCCACCTAACTCTGACTCCTCATCTTTTTTACTTCAGTCGTGGCGAAGGGTCTCTGACTGAAGTGTTGACTGTATTCTTTTCCGTAGATGCTGCCTGGTCTGCTGAGTTTCTCCAGCATTTTGTGTGTTTCCAGCATCTGCAGATTTTCTCTTGTTTGTGAAGGTAGATGTTGGAATGTCTTTTTACTAGTGGGAAAGTCTCGCGCAAAGGGATATTGACTGTTAGATAATGGAGCTGGATGTTTAAAACTGGTGTCCGTAGAAATTTCTTCTTACAGTGGGTGGTGAATCTCTGAAATTCTGTGCCCCAGTGGGTAGTGGAAGCTGGATCATTAGAAGTATTTAAAATAGAGCTGGATAAATATTTAAGAGATTGAGGAATAGACTGGTATGGAGAAATAGCACTGAAGAGTTGAGGCCTCATACATCAACCATGATCATATTAAATATTGGGGAGGCTTGAAGGACCTGATGGCCCATGCTTCCTATTTCTTCATGTTTTTATGTTCTCTCTGAAACATTGGAGGCTAAGGAGTGACCTTATAGACATATATAAAATTATGAGAGGCAGAGATGTGACAAGGGTATTTTTCCAGGGGCTTGAAATCTAGAACTATCAAGTACAGATTTTAAGTTAAGAGAAGAGAAATTTAAAGGATAGCTGAAAGGCGTTTTCCACATAGAGGGCAATGAATATTTGGAAGGAGTGACCAGAGCAGTTACTGAAGGCAGTTACATTTGCAATCTTTAAAATTCATTTGAACAGATAGGAAAGGCATAGAGAAATATAGGTATCATGGTCTTCATTGACAAGATGGGCTGAAAGTGTGCTTTTCTGTGTTGTATGTTTCTGTTATTCTGTGATTTATGATTCTGCTGGTTTAAAGAGGCGTTCTTTGTTTCAGATAGATGCATTGCATATAAGATATTTACAGAGAATAAGCAGGTGGTGTATGCTGTGAGTGAGAAGCATAGAGAGGCTGGTAGCAGTATTGATAGGCCATATACAGTTGGCCCTCCTTATCCGTGAGTTCCGCATGCGCGAATTCAACCAACCGCTAATCGAGAAAACCCGGAAGACCTCTTCCAGCACTTGTTGTTCGAGCATGTACAGACTTTCTTCTTGTCATTATTCCCTAAACAATGCAGTATAACAACTAGTTTACATAGCATTTACAATTGTATTAGGTATTATAAGTAATCTAGAGATGATTTAAAGTATACGGGAGGATGTGCGTAGGTTACCGTGGATTGGGATCGAAAAGAAATCGGAAGTTCTCTCACTGTGTAAGTCGGAACAGGTACATCCGGTATTATTTAACGTCAGTTAGTCAAACGTTTGTCTTAGTATCTAGTATATATTTTACCTTTCTATGCATATAAAACACTTAAGAACGTATGTTTCAGTGCTGGGCTCAGGAAGTTCCTGAGTTCGAAGCAGTGACAGACCACTTCCGAGCGCATTCTCCTTTCGTGCCTGGTTGATGTGGAGAATCAAAAACCCCAAACCCAATGCAGTAATTAAACCACTGCGTTGCTTAGTAATAATTGTAGCTTTTATCGGGGCAGGGCCTTTCTCACTTTATCCTTTAAAATTGTTCCCATCGTTGACCGACTGTAGCCTAACGCTTTTCCAATGACCGATGGCGTTTCACCTCTTTCCAATCGCTTTATTATTTCCACTTTATTTTCAATCATGATCGTGATAATTTTCGTGAACAGAAACACTGCGGATTCAGAGATCTGCCGTCGGGTCCTAATGTCCACCGCACTGAGACCAGTTAAATAAGGTCTGGGATTCTGCTGGGTCCTAAGGTCCGCTTCTTTATTTATTTATCTATCTATCTATCTATTTATTAGTTTTCTAATACATTTTCTACATAACTACAGATAAAAAAAAACCCAGATCAAAATGAAGAACCTTGATACAGTGCAAAAATAAACATACAATAATAATATGATACAAAGAAAGATATTTGAGAAAGCACCCAAATTGAAGACATGTAAAATTAGTATCCTCCCCAAGCCCCGCAACAAAAAAAAACTCCAGACCAACCACAACACAATATAGAGAATATAAATCAGGACAATCAAATCCCCAAAACTGTAAATACACTTAGCAACAGAAGATATTAATGCCTACTACCAAAAAAAAAGGAGCTGAAAGCAAGGGACCGAAAAAAAACCTTAGTTAAGAGGAAGGTTATGAAAGTACTCAATAAAAGGTCCCCAGACCTTATGGAGCTTTAAATCCGAATTAAGAACTGAATAATGAATTTTTTCAAGGTCTAAGCAAGCCATAATATCGTTAAGCCATTGAGCATGCATGGGCGGGGCAACATCTCTCCATCTAAGGAGGATTAAACGTCTAGCCAGGAGAGAGGCAAAAGATAATAATCGACACTTAGTCGAACTCAGATATAAATCTGTCTCACCCCAGAAACCGAACAAAGCAATTAAAGGGTTAGGTTCTAGGTGGTGATTCAGAATATACGATAACGTTGTGAAGACATCTTTCCAAAATTTCTCCAAGCTCGGACAAAACCAGTACATATGAATGAGAGAGGCCTCGCCCCTTTTGCATTTATCACAAAGCGGACTGATGTTGGGGTAAAATCGAGATAATTTAGTTTTAGACATATGGGCTCTATGAACAATCTTAAACTGTAAAAGGCAATAGCGAGCACAAAGAGAGGTTGAATTAACCGATTTGAGAATCGAGTCCCAAGTCTCATCAGATAAGGAGGTATTTAAATCATGCTCCCATGCCATTTTAATTTTATCCACAGGGGCACGTTGTAAGGCTGCTAGTTTATCACGAATAAATGATATTAAACCTTTACCTAGTGGATTAATAGAAAGAAATAAGTCCATAACATTTTTTTTCAGGCATTTCAGGGAAGTTAGGGAGTAAAGGAGTAATAAAGTATCTAATTTGGAGATATCTAAAAAAATGAGCATTGGGCAGATTGAACTTAGCAGAGAGCTGTTGAAAAGAAGCGAAGCGATTATCAATAAAAAGATCTTCAAAATGTCTAATGCCCTTCCTATACCAATCATGGAATGCTGAGTCATACGTAGTAGGTAAAAAAAGGTGGTTATGTTAGATAGGGCTAGAAAAGGAGAAACCATGGAAACCATAAAATTTCCTAAACTGAGCCCATATACGCAAAGTGTGTCTGACAAGAGGATTAACTATTAATCTGGACAAACTACTAGGGAGTACAGAGCCGAGAAGTGCAGAGATAGATAATTCTTTAGTGGAGCTCCACTCCATTGCCACCCAATTAGGGCACTCGGGTTGGCCATGGAAAAAAGACCAAAAGGTAGCACAACGTATATTGGCTGCCCAATAATATAAATGGAAGTTAGGTAAAGCCATGCCACCCTCTGTTTTAGATTTTTGGAGATAAACTTTATTATTAATTCTAGAGCGCTTATTCTTCCACAGATATGACAAAATAATAGAGTCTAAGGAATCAAAAAAAGATTTAGGAATAAAAATTGGGATTGATTGAAATAGATATAAAAGTTTAGGGAGAACATACATTTTAACAACATTAATATGACCTACCAAAGACATAGATAAAGGTGACCATTGTAACAGACTCTGTTTAATAGTATATGGAAGATTGGCAACATTTTCACGAAAGAGATCTTTAAACTTCCTTGTGACTGTAATCCCAAGATAAGTAAATTGATTGTGGACTACTTTAAAAGGGAGATCACGAAATGTTAATTCTTGTGCTTCTTTATTAATTGGGAAAAGTTCGCTCTTATGTAAATTAAGTTTATATCCAGAGAACTCGCTAAACTGGTCAAGAAGTGAAAACATTGGAGGTAAGGATGTAGATGGATTTGAAAGAAAAAGTAATAAGTCATCAGCATAAAGAGAAACTTTATGCTCAACACCCCCTCACCAAATCCCAGTCAGTTCAGGACAATTTCGAAAAGCTATCGCCAAAGGTTCTGTAGCCAAATCAAAGAGAAAGGGACTTAAAGGGCATCCCTGACGGGTGCCACGTTTGAGGTTAAATAACTGGGATTTCTGAAAATTAGTTAAAACAGAGGCAGTAGAACACAAATACAGCAATTTGATCCAATAGATAAAACTTTGACCGAAGTCAAATTTTTCTAAAACTGCAAAAAGGTAGTTCCACTCTATACGATCAAATGCTTTCTCCGCATCGAGGGAAATAACACATTCAGGAATCCCAGTTGGAGGTGAATATAAAATGTTAAATAAACGCCGAATGTTAAAAAAAGGAAGACGGTTTTTAATAAAACCAGTTTGATCATCAGAAATAATAGAGGGAATAACAGTTTCTAATCTATAAGCCAAAACTTTGGCCAAGATTTTAACATCAACATTAAGCAAAGAAATCGGCCTATACGAGGAACACTCTGTTGGGTCTTTAACCTTTTTTAATAAAAGAATAATAGATGCCTCATTAAAAGAGGGTGGCAATTTGCCGTAGTTAAACGAGTCAGATAATACTGAGAGTAACTGAGGAGAAAGAAGTGAAGAGAATGATTTATAAAATTCTACGGGGAACCCATCAGGTCCAGGAGATTTCCCTGAGGACAGTGCAGAAATTGCAAGAGATATTTCTTCTGATGATATAGGCGCCCTAAGTTTGGCTTTAAAATCAGATGAAAGCGAAGGAATATTCAGATTATTTAAAAAATGATAGATAGAGATATTGTCATTCAAAGATTCAGAGGAATAAAGTCGAGAATAGAAATTTTTAAATGCGTCATTGATTTCTAAGTGATCCGATGTAAAGTCTCCATTCTCCCTCCGGATCTTTGTAATATGTTGTTTGGCTTTGGAACGCCTCAGCTGATTGGCTAGAAATTTACCAGATTTGTCACCATGAATGTAAAAGCGACTCTTACTTTCAAGAAGTTGACGGTCAACAGGTTGAGTAGACAGAAGATTAAATTTAGTTTGAAGTTCTACACGTTTCTTGTATAGTTCAGGATTCTTAGTTTGAGCATACAGTTGATCCAATTCTTTAATCTGATTAATGAGGTCTAATCGATCTGCACAGGACTTTCTATTAAGATTTGCTGTATAGGAGATTATTTGACCCCTCAAATATGCTTTCATGGCATCCCAGACAATCTGGGATAACATTTCAGGTGATGAATTGGTGTTAAAATAAAAGGTTATCTGATCCTTGATAAATTTTAGAAAATCATCATCCGATAATAAAGTCGAATCAAACCGCCAGTGTTTATTCCTCTGAGGGAGACCAGGAAAATTTAAAGACAGAGTAATTGGGGCATGGTCAGAAATCAGTATACTCTGATAATCACAAGAATAGACAAATGGAATGAGCTGATTATCGAGTAAGAAGTAGTCAATTCTAGTAAAGGTATGGTGAACATGTGAAAAAAAAGAATAATCTCTCGCAGTGGGATGAAGGAAACGCCATATATCAGAGATACCAAAATTAGAGAGAAACGATTGAATAGCAAAGGCAGATTTAGTAGGTGGTCTAGTAACAGAGGACGATCGATCCAAACTAGGATCTAACCAACAGTTGAAATCACCACCCAGTATAAGAGAGTATGAGTTTAAGTCTGGTAGTGAGGAGAAAAAAACATTCAAAAAAATTAACATCATCAAAATTGGGGGCATACAGGTTTGTTAGTACAACTTTAGTATTATATAGTTTACCAGAAACAATAATAAAACGGCCATTTGTATCAGATATCTTATTATGGAGTTCAAAAGGAATATTTGAGTTAATAAGGATGGAGACCCCCCCCCTAGCTTTGGCGGCAAAGGATGAATGAAAATGCTGACCCGCCCACTTTGACAAAAGCCGGGAGTTATCAAAACAACGAATATGAGTTTCTTGAAGGAAGGCAATGTCCGCTTTGAGTTGTTTAATATGTGAGAAGCCCTTCCTTCTTTTAACAGGGTGATTCAATCCCTTTACATTCCAGCTCACAAATTTAGGTGTATTAACCATTATCAATTGTTAGTGCGTAGAAGGCAGCAGGCATATAAAAAGTCAAACAGTACCATAACAGTCTGGGAGCAAAAATGTAAACATAGATTCGTAGAATCAAAAAAACAGAAACATGTCCTGAGTAACAAAAGAAAGCAAAAGAAACAGTGAGCAGTGTTGGAACTGGAGAATCCACCCCATCCTCGCAACCCAAAACTAGATGGCTACCAAAAAGAACAGCTAGCTCTACCAAAAAAATTAACCCAAGTATGACTTCCAGTTCTGTGTCGTTAACAACAGCTCCGTATAAATACTATAGCAAATGGTAGCTAGTTTATGCACTAGAAAACATAATTACGAATAGGAACAACTTCAACAGAAGTATAAAACTTAATACGAAGAAAATCAGAAGAAAACCAAAACTAACCTACCCGCGAAAGATTATAGAAGATTAAAAGAGAGAAAAAAAAAGGGAGGGAGAAAAGGGGGAAATTATAGATTCGAAGAGAGTACTTATCAACCATTTACAGAAAAAAAAGGGCAAAACTTAAACCATGAATCAACCAACAGGGAGGCCTTCAATAAAAACTCCAAACCTCCAAAACAAGTTAGAGTCAATTGTAGATCTCTATAAATAAAGTTATACAAGAATAAAATGGATTACACACGTACAGTCTAAACGTCCGCAGGGAAACATTAAACTCGGATTATCTATTTAGAAAAAAACGCACCAAGTCCAGGGAGAGATTGTCTACAGCCCTTAGAGTTTCGATAGATAATGACTGAGTTGTTCAAGTAAAGTCTGAGTCCGGAAAAAATAGCTTTACTACGAGAGGTACTTATCCACCACTTTAGAGGTTCAGACCGGGTTCCGAAGGAGACGGAATGGCCGGAAGACTTCCAACAAATGCCTCAGCCTCCTTCACTGATTTAAACCACTTAAATTCTCCAGTAGCAAGCGTAATTCGAAGGTCGGCTGGGTTTTGAAGGGAGGGTCTAAGTCCACGATCAAAAAGCACTTTCATTACACCTTTAAACTCAGCATGCATCTTCAGAACCTGGGGGGCAAAATCCTCCACAAAACGAATGACTGTATTTTGAAAAGCAAAAGTACCTCTGCGGCGTGCCTCCATGATCAAACAGTTTTTCACCTGGTATTGATGAAAGCACAAAATTACCGGCCGTGGGCGGGAACCCAGAGTTGCACGGGGAACGTAGATCCTGTGTGCCCTTTCAAGCTCAGATGGAGTCGCAAGAAGTTCCTTCCCAAAAATCTCACAGAGAAAATCGGGAAAAAATTTCATGGGAGAGCCCTGTTCGGTGGCCTCTGGCAAACCAAGAATTCGTAGATTGCAATGTCTGCTCCAGTTTTCAAGATCCACCATTTTGGAAAAAAGTTTACAATTCTGCTCCTGTAGGCTGGAGCAGAGGTTTTCCAGATATTGGACACGGCGTTTTAAATCTTCAGAAGTTGAGTCGATGCGAGATAAATGTTCAGCATGTTCGTCCACTCTAGCGTTGATCCGATCCAATTTGACATCCAGCCGGTTGAAAGAAGTTCTAAATTCCTCTAAAATATCTTGTCGATGCTGTTCCAAAGCAGCGAGAATGTCAGCCAGCAGAGCCGTAGAAGTTTCCTTTTTCCCGGTTTTAGTACTTTTGTTAGACATTATAAGATAGATGTGTTCGCAGGCAAGTAAAAGAAACCTAATAAAATACCTAACTAAGATTTAAGAGTGGAGACATATAGTGCAAAGATAGGGAGAATGACGGAGCAAAAGTTCGGAGCAGCTAAACAGTCGCCATCTTACCAGAAGGCCAGGTCCACCTCATTGAGACAGGTTGAATAAGGGACTTGAGCATCCATGTTTTTTGGTATCTGCGAAGGGTACCAATTCCTCGCAGATAAGGAGGGTCGACTGTATTTAAAGTTTGTGGAATCCTTCATAAGTGCCTGGTGAAAGTGAGTCAAAGCGGAGAGGTTTGATAACCCACTAACAGAAATAAAGGAATTGAAATGGGTTGCACCATTGTTAAGTTATCAATAGCACAGAATTCAATGAGAGAATAGTAGGTAGTATTGTGGACTTGCAAGATGCAGAGAGTAGCATGTGGTGGTTTCTTCTGCTGAAATTCCCAATTGTAAGTTGGAGTTCTGGTTGTGAGTCTGTCCAAGATTCTTGCCTTTACTTAACTGACCAATAGTGTTATTTTTATTCACTGAATAGCTAGATCAGTATAACTAGAATATAATGCAGCACCTTGTGTAATTTACAAACTTGAATTTTTGTCGCCTTTATCCTTTTTAAGAATGACTTTGTAAAAATTTGTTCAGTAACCCAAGCCTCTGGGGAATACAGGTAAAGCCATGCCCACAGTACAATAGAAAGGTCATCTAGAGAAGGATGGTGTATTGTTGAAGCAAGTAAGGTAGATCCAATTATCCTGTGCTGTAGATCCAAAGCAGTCACTGTATAACTCCTAATGCCACTTGCAAGTGAGTGCAGATTTAAGTGGGTCATGCTGATAAAAGCATAGTTTGAAGTTGTGATGGTTTAGACTCCTGGGACAATGGCATTGGTTCTGGGAAATGGGATCTGTATAAATATATGTATTACATCCTAGTAGAGATTAGTTCAACGTTATTATGGAAGATTAGAAGCCTGTGACCAGTTTTGTGTTACAGGGATCAGTGCTGGGTCCCTTGTGTTTGTCATATGTATTAAGAATTTGGAAAAGTGTGTTCGTGGTATGATTAGTAAATGATGACACCAAAAATGGCGGTATGAATGACAATGTTTCTGTAGATGCTGTTGTAACCTTAGACAATGAATAGAACTGTCCAAGGTCCTTGGATTTAGCTTTGTGGAACAGAGACACCTAGGATTATTAGTGCATGGTTACTTGAAAATGATAACGTAAGAAGAGGTGAAGTAGGTATGGCATGTATGCCTTTTAAGTGTCGAACAATTGAGTACGAGAGTTGGGATGTCATTTTATGGTTGTACACAACATTGAAGAGATCACATGGAGTATTATGTACAATTCTGGTCAGCCTGCTGTAGGAAAGCTATGATTAAGCTTGAGAGGATGCTGAAAAGATTCTCAAGCATTTTGCCAAAACTAAAGGACTTGAGTTAAAAGTAGAGCCCAGATAGGCTGGGACTGTTTTCCTCCAAACGAAGAAGGCTACGGGATGACTTTATAAATGTTTCTAAAGTCATGAGAGACATGGAAAAGCTGGATGGTCCTCTTCTCAGGGCAGAAGGTGAAGGGGAAAAATTTAAAGAAGATGCGAATGGGTAGTTTTTCCAAAATGGAATTCCAATTTTGTCATTCTTCTGATTTTTTGTTTTTTCTGAATTATCATCAGATTGCTACAGACATGGCGAGTGAAAGGGAAATTTGCATTTGTGGGCACCCTTCATAACTACAGAATGTCACAAAACACTTCACAGCCATTGAAGTATGTTCATTGTTATAATGAAGGGAATCATATAATAAATGTATTCATGTAAGGTCCAACGGGGCTAAAGGGGGTCATGAAAGGTCCATGACAAGTTGGATGAAAGAGAAGTCTGACACGTTATATTTACATTGAGGAAGAGGGTGTGTCCACTCAAGGACAAAGAAGTCATTTTATGCCTGGAACTGAAAGAAATGGGTGAGGTACTGAATGAGTACTTTGCATCTATAATTGGAGATCATGGAGGGGTGTGTTGATATTCAGGGATATGCTGATATCAAAAAAAGCAGTATGGGGTCTCTTTTGAAGTGTAATAAAGTGTGTAATTTCCCAGGTCCTCTCTTGGGATTATCAGAATTAGATCATGGGCAACTCTTTGGGCTGAGTGAGAGGAACAAAGGGAAAAAGTTCTGAGTAATGTTGATTAAAACTTAAGGAAAAATCTGATACAAGAGGGGGAAGTGAAGGCCACCGATTGTACAGGCTAGGCTGTGTTCACTCGAGGTTTGACGTTTGGGAGCTGAGTTGATTGAAATCCTGGGAATGTGGATTTGAGGTTGCAGTCAGATCAGCCATGATCCTATTAATCGGATAAATGGAGGAAGCACAGCAGCTCCTACTTACTTAGAAGTTTGCAATGTTTCGGCATGACATCTCAAACTTTGACAAACTTCTATAGATGTATGGTAGATAATACAGTGACTGGTTGTATCGTGGTGTGGCATGGAAACACCAATGTCCTTAAAGAGAAAATCCTCAAAAAGAAGTGAATACAGCCCAGAGCATCACTGGTAAAGCGCTCCCCACCATTCAGCACATCTAGGTGAAGAACTGTCACAGGAAAACAGCATCCATCATCAGGGACCCCCACCACCCAGACCATGCTGTCTTCTCACTATTGCCATCAAGAAGGTGGTACAGGAGCCTCAGAACTCACACCATCAGGTTCACCTCTCAAACCTCCAGTTCTTGAACCACAGGGAATAACTTCACAAACCCCATCACTGAACTGTTTCCACAACCTATGGACTCACTTTCAAGGGCTATTTATCTGAATGTTCTCAATATTTATTTCTTATTGATTAATTAATTTCTCTTTTGCATTTGCGCAGTTTGTTGTCTTTCGCATATTGGTTGTTTGCTAACCTTTGAGTGCAGTCTTTCTATTGTGCTTTGACTTTCTGTGTATGCTCGCAAGTCAACAAATCTCAGGGTTGTATATGGTGACATATATATACTTTGATAATACATTTACTGTGAACTTTGAAAGAGTAGAGCAGGGGTGAGATACCAGGTGGTAGACATTCCTGCTCATACTACTCACTTGTGTACTTTAAATGGATTTTTTAAATAGCTTAGTGGCAGTAAGCTTATGGAAAATGTTTGAGTATTTTTGGTTGTTGCTACATTTTTAACAGCAGGGTTTCATAAGGTTGGTTACTTGGTTCTTTTTTCAGAAATATAAATGAATTATATAGATCTGAGGGGCATGATAATAGGTTTGCAGATGGTGCAGAAGTTGTGCATGAGGGGAAAGGCTATATGGAGACCACAAGAAGATATATAGTTGGGTTAAAAAAACAGAGAATTAGAATTTAATCTTGAGCAGAATGAAATAGTGCACTTGCAGGAGGGTTGCAAAGCAAAGGATTAAGTATTAAATGAGAGGATAAAATAGTCTACTGCAGGAATTCAGCAGGTTGAGCAGTATATGTGGAGGAGAAATGAATTGTTGATATTTTGGGCCAAGACCATGTATCAGGACTGTTGAGTGGAGAGGGGAGATAGCAAGGATGAAGAGGGAAAAAAAGGAGAGAGACAGAACACTATAAGACTGAGGCAAAATAATTTTAACGTAAATCTCATAGAAATGGTATCCACCTTTATGCAGATTCTCCAGAATTTTTGATGACAGTGTGTTTAGATTTACAGTATATTTCCCCAATAGTAGTGTGAAAAATGTGCGGTTGTACCAGTGAAAGAGGTTAGAGTGTAACTTAAGCTTTTGGTGCTAGAGATTGAAATTATCATTCCTCATTTGGCTGCATACAGTTTTAACTTTTTTAAAAACCTTTATCTACTTGCACTAAAGATTTTAACTTCTGTGAGTGTTGGCAGATGTTGTGCAGGCAAAGGCAGTGAGCTCACTGATTTTCGATCTAAGACAGGCCAGGAAATGTATTTTCTACAAGTATGTCTGGTTTCTATTAAATTTATAAGTTTATTGTGGAACCACAATATTTGAGTGACTGAAAGAAGTGATTTAACTAAAAAGTAGATGGTACTTGGATCTAGATTGGAAATAAAAACAAAGAATTATAATTAGTTTATTTTACTCTTAAGTTATTTAATTAGGATTATGGAAAGTCATGTTTGTTTAAATGCTCCTTTTAAAAATATGTGCTGCTTTGCATCACGTTTAGAGCACAGGGTGGCTGGTTTCATAAACACATGCTGACAGTGCACTTGACAGACTTGAGTTGTTCACAAATTCAGCACCATCTAAGTCATTTCAAACATGTCAGAGATCCTTGCATGAAAAATACATATTTACTTAAATTTGTAGAGTCAGTAACTTACAAGTTCCTTTAGCAGGTTAATCAGCTCTGATTGGATGGTGATCTTTAGGTTCCTCAGTCTCATTTGTGTCAGAAGGTTATTTTCTCATTGGTTTAGCAGGTATCATGGCTGTTTTCACCACATTGAAGTTCACAGGGCTACAGACCATGGTTTACACCAGGCAAGTTTCACTGGCCTTAAACTTGGTACTTGGACAACCTCTATCCTGAATGGTGTGATGCATTTCACACCGATATCTTCTTAACGTTAATAGGAGTAGAGGCAACTGATTCCATATCTACTTCCTGGGTATCAGTTTGTCTGGCAGTCGGATTTCTAAACCTCATTGCATAAAGCTTAGCATTAGTTTGATTCTTGAGTGAAGCAATGTAAATTCATAGCAGGGTCTCAGTTTCTGTAATACCAGTTAGCTGGAATTTGAATTTCACTGGCGTAAAGGATGCTGCTCTTCTGATGAAAGTGTAATCTAATCAAATTCAATACAAATAGAAATAAGAAAGTTGCCAATTCGCTCACTATTCTGCTTTTCCTTGACTCTAGTATCTTGTTATGGACTACTATGTGGGTGGAGATCTCTTAACACTACTCAGTAAATTTGAGGACCGATTACCAGAAGACATGGCAAAGTTCTACTTGGCAGAAATGGTGTTGGCCATCGATTCAGTTCATCAGTTACACTATGTGCACAGGTAAGATGAACTAACATAATGGTTTGATAGTTTATGAAATGTATTAGAATCTAAACTTTATTTTTGTCACAATTTCATGGATTGTCATACTTTTCCTGTTTTCTTATATTTACAGATTATTTTAAACTGTTATTATGAAAAGTTCCTATTCATAATGGACTTAACTAGCATTTTCAAAATTATTAATTTTTTTTGTGCATATGAAGGAATACCAGCTTTACAAATGAAAATTAACAAAGAGCACGAAGCTAACATTTGTCACAATTAATGTCAACAAATACCTTCATTGATTTGAGCTGAATTTCTTTAATAACTCTATAAAGAAAGCTGAGAGCTGATTCAAGTAATTTCCCAGCATTTGTGGTCCAGAACTGATTGCAGAGGTGGGGAATTAATTTCATAGATGTAAGGGTAAATAGAATGTAGAGGGACAGCTTTATTTTTGTTCCTTAATCTACTGCATCATTATCCAGTTAACATTTAAAACTGGGAGTCATCACAATTATAGATGTACATTGATGATGGGTTGTTCATTAACATTTCCAATTTCAGAGTAAATTTATTATCGAAGTATGTACTATATGTTACCCTATGCTACATTTCCTTGCTGGAATTTATAAGGTGAGAAAGAAATACAGTAGATTTTTTTGAAAATTCTTAAACAAAGATCGACATAAACCAATATGCAAAGGAAATCAAAAATATGCAAATAAAAATACTGAAACATGATTTGTACAGAGCCCTTGAAAAGTGAGTCTGTAGATAGTAGAATCAATTCAGAGTAGTGGTGAATGAAGTTATCCAAACTAGTTCAGGAACCTGTTGGTTGTAGGGTAATAATTGTTCCTGAACCTGGTGATGTGGGACCTGAGGCTTCTGTACTTCCTACCTGATGGTAGTAGCAAGAAGAGGACATTCAAATTAAAATCAGAACTCCCACTGCTCTGTATCACATTTATAACTTATAACTGCTGGCCCTGAGAAAGACATGCATAGGAGAAAATCACCTGTTCACAAGTTCATCACTATTTAAATCTCTTTAAAAATGTCAGAATTCCTTGTATGCAAAAGGCTTAATTTTTAAACTACTATGCTGAGTCAATAATCTACAGGTTCCTTTCATAGCAAATGTATGTCACATGCCCCTTCATTTCTGCCCCATAATTCACAGAAGTGCACCATACCTTGGTTCCCTTTGTGTGCAAATATCTGCCATTCTCTGTCTCAAATATTCTTAGAGATTGAGTCCTCACATTTCTCTCATGCAGAGAACTTCAAAGAATGGTCACCCTCTTGGTGAAGAAAATTCTAATCTCAGTCTTGAGTGGCCACCCATTATTCTTAACTCTCTGTTGCCCAGTTCTAGACAATATTCCTGTCAAACCACACAAGAATTGTGTGTATTTCAATGAGATTCCCTCCCAGTTCTTTTAAACTCTGATGAATATAGATGTGGTCTTATCAATCCCTCTCCAGAGGACAATAAAGCCTGCCTCCACAAAGGACACATGTGTTGCTTTGGATTTCCAGTATCTGCAGAATTTCTCATGTTTAAGTTTTTGCTGCCTCCCAAATCCTGGAATCCATCTGGTTAATCTTGGTGGTGTTCCATGCATTGTAAATATATTGTTCCTGAGTTTTGAAATCGGGCCTCTGTTCAGTGTTCCAAGTGTGATCTCGTCAGGACCTTCTATAATTCCATTAAATCAACTTTATTTATTCAAATTCTCTTGAAATAAAGGCAGATATTACTGTTTTCCCTTATAATTGCTTGCTTTACCTACATGTCTATTTTCAGTGATTTGTTTATAAATGCACAAGGTCTCTCTGATACCAAGGTCCTTCAGTCCTTTGCCACTTAAAATATACTACATTTATACTACTTTTTTCTAGTTTTGCGTGTTATATTCCACACTTCTGTCCTTGTCATTGACATAGCCTCTCTTTTATCTTGTCAAAACTTCTCTGCATCCGCTTGGCAAGCTAAATTGTTACCCAGCTTGGTATCATTATAAAACTCAAATATATTACACAATCCTCCATCCAGATCATTGCTGTAGCTTGTGAACAGCTGTGGCACCAATTCCGGTTCCTGTGGCAGCTCACCAGTTACAACCTACAGCCTGAAATGAATAATTTTATCTTGTGCACTTTTGCATTAATTAACCAGCCCTTAATTCATGCTAATATACTACTTCCGATTACATTCACTCTTAATTTTGTGTAATACTATCTCATGCTCCCCATTATGAATCTGGGTCCAAGAGCTTGCACTCCTTTCCATTCACAGGGACTTGGTTCCTCTGCCCTCTTTCTATTCACTCTGGCATTGATGCCCGCACTACTTTTTCATCATTGAGACTCCAGTTTCTGTAGTCCCTATCCACTCACCCTGCTCCTGGTTCTTGTGCTTCCTTCCAACATATCTGGTTTATTGGAATATTAGCTGTTTAACATCTAAATAAAGTGAATTAATATTACATTGATGTAGCTGGGAAAACATGACAATCTGGCATTACTGAAGTCCCATGCAAATGTATTTGAGTTTTTGGATTTAAAAAAGTAAAAGATTTATCAAGGATGATTTCTGTTTCATAAATCTGTGTTGGTTTTGCCTGATGTTATTTTCTAAGCACTCTGCTATCGTGTCCTCATCAATAGGTTCTAGCATATGTCATATCATTGATATCTGGCTAATCCCTATTTTTTTTCTTCCTTTCTTAAATAATGGAGCTGTTCTTAATACCTTTTAATCTGTGGGAATATTCAAGAGTGTGGAATTTTGGAACATACTTGTGTTCTGAATTACCTAGGGCCCAGGTGAGACTGCACGTGAAATATTGTGAACGGCTCTGTTCAATTTAAAATGGATATACTTATAATAGGAGATTTGTAGAAAGGCTCACATGTGTGATAATTACCTATCAAGGAAGTGCATTTTTACAGAGCACGAGAGCAGCAAAAGAGCAAACACGTCATTCTGATAGTTGTTGCTAAAGCACATTGAATGTAGCTGCAGTTATTCAAATGTGTGAACGAAACAGCAGGATAGAAAATTATTATCCTTTCAGGAACACACTAAGGCATTTTTCATGTAAGATGTGATGATTTTCCATTCTCACTCAGTCCAATTTTTGTGAAGTCATTTAACAACTTTTGCCCTCATAAGTACATATCGCTTCTATAAAACAGGTAGATGGGAATAGCTAGCTGGGCAGCCCAGTTAGCTTAGCTGAAAAGCCTGTTTATGTGCCGCATAACTCTATGACTTTTCATGGGAAAGACAAGGATTTCACAAAATTGTTCCTGATTTTCCTGTTTATTTTATAAGTTCCTCTTGTTATTGAACACTTTGCCAGATACAGGTTTTACTAACATTAGGATTAGTTTTGTCTACTATTTGTATTATCAAGATGGAGACTAGTATACATTTTCTTTCTACTTCTATGATTAGAAAGAGAAATCCACCTGGCAAGAGAATTTTGGTTCTCTGAAAATACTGGTTAGATGCCTCACCATATTGTGACTACATCTAATAAAGTTTATTTTAATTTTAGGGAAGTGTTTAGTTTTCTGTTCATTGTTCAGGCCAATGGATTGTGGGTAGGATTCAGATGTGAAAGGCATTTCTGTGTCACAGCTGTGTCGAGTTTCCTGCTAAAGTTCCTTGGCAGCCATCTTTTGAATAGAAAGTGATAATATAACAAGGACAGCTGGTGAAGTGATCTTGCTTTCCTTGTGAAGCTGTACCCACATGCCATATGTATTACACATCCCTTAGAGAGGAATCCTTGTGGATCTTTAGGAAAAGAAGTGAAAGCCAAAACTGCTTTAAATGCAGTCGTTATTTAGATTAGTATATTGCCAGGACACCTAAATCACAAACTAAATCACCTAAATAATACTTGATGACAGATGCAGGAATTGACCTGGTCTGGCTTGCGTTTAGATGTCTGTACATTAAGGGAAGTGACTATATCAGTTCTATAAGGTTTTTCTGGGCTATGTATCACTTTTCACAAGCTAATAAAACAGTTAAATGTAATTGATCCTGGTGGGACAAAACAACTTTTTTCAAGTGTACTGATTTTCATATCTTAATCCCTGCAGTCAGAAAAAAGTCATGCAGTAAAGTGCGGCTGTGGAATTGAATTCTAAGCTCAGTGCTGGCAAGTTGCTAAAATAAAATGTGCATTGTCAAAACTCTGTTTATAAAACCTTTGCTGTTTTTGCATCAGAATTTCTTTGTATGCCAAAAGTAATAACATTCATGTCAGGCTGCTGTCCATTGGTTAGTGTGACAGTACATCTGTGTAAAAAATCTAAGCAGTATTAGTTTTTACAGAACTCAAAAGCATATTTAGGACAAAAAAAGATAAATCAATGAGTTCAAGCTGTCCACAGGTTTTTGTGCCATTCTGCACAAGCTTAATGAGTACATCAGATTTCATGCATTTGTATTGCTTCCTTTCAGTACAAGGTGCCATTAGAATGCTCCATTTTCACATTCAATGCACATATCCAAACCTAAAAAAGGAAGACTTAGATTTAGAAAGTGACTTCTACAGCCACAGGCCAGGCTAAAGCCCTTTCCATGTATTGAATTACTTCAGAAATACCTGGAATTGAAAATTCAGCAATTAATTTGTATTTTGCAATCTCAAACAAACAGGTGTATTGGAATAATTATATAATTTATTTACAGCTGTAAGTGTTCACTACCTCATCAGTAAGAATTCTCTGCTCTCCTTTGAATGAGTGCAGTGAGATCCATAATGTGTCCACCTGAAACAAAAGATGGGGCCTTGGTTCAGTGTATCAGAAAAATAGTATCACTGACAGCCCAAAACTCCCTCAGTATTGTCCTTGCATGTCAGTGCTCAAGTGCCCAGCCAATGATTTTGAGATGGGTATACTCTAACTGAGCCACAGCTGATCAATTTGTTGCTGATGTGGTGCTGTGATGTACACAAATATCCGATCTGTTAATATGGAGGAGCTGGCACTACTTATGTGAGCTCTGGTTTTTGTCCTTTTGGTTGTCCTCAGGCACTCCTAGGAGAGCATATTGCTACTAATCCTGGATCTTATTCATCAAACATCTATCCATTTCAATCTTACTAATTACACTGTTTTAAATTGGCAATCTCATATAATTTCCATCCTTAAAAGTTTTTTTTATTTTGTATTTCTCATTACTGACTCCTAACTTAATAAACTACCTCTTCATTGCCAGTCTGTTCTATTCATCTGATCTAGTGGAGAAATTCATATTACCGTAGATTTCGCACTACAGAGCGCACCTGATTAAAAGCCGCTGGCTCTAATTTTAGAAAGAAAATCAATTTTGTACTTGTACAAGCCGCACCGGATTTTAGGCCGCAGGTATCCCACGTTGTAATATGAGATATTTACACAGAAAGATATTACACGTGAGGATTTTTTAACTTTTAATTAAATCCATATGGTAACATAAACAAATACATATTGCAAATGCTTTTTTTCGAACTGTGCCTGTAACACGGCTACTTTTAAATATACATACGTATCGGTAACACACAAATTACGTTGCATATACATTCCAATATCTTCTAACGACTGGTAAAAAAATATATACTGCAGCCTATCAGGAAAAGTTATTGATCGCCTTTAACTTAAAAGCAGCGTTTCGCGCTCGCCTAATGCCCCCACCTTCCCGTTTATCGCAAACCGGTATTTCCCACAAGACACAGCGAAACCGGATGTGACGTCATAGTATCCCGGGATGTAGTACTTCTAACTTTAACTAGAAAATACTAACAAATGAATTACTAAGCGAAAATATTATAAACTAAATAACTGCCATAAAGGCAGCACAATGCTTTTCTTCGAGTGTTTTCCATGTTGATGAGGGTGAGTACAAATGACTGATTTACAATAATTTAATTGTGAAAGTGCGCTTGATTTATCGTACAATTTCATTGGACCTCTGTGAACTACTCATCAATTTTATTGGTCTACTGTTACGAGGCAAAATGTTTTTGGCGGCATGAAAAAAAATCATGCATTAGCCGCACCGTAGTAAAGGCCGCAGTGTTCAAAGCTGTTCAAAATGTGGGGGAAAAGTAGCGGTTTATAATCCGACATCTACGGTAATTCACATCTCCCATGATAACATATATTAGTCATATCAGGACTAAGGTACAGAACAAGCATTAGTAAGTTTATAACCAGTTAATCCTCCACTCGTATTAGTTGAAGGATAAATGTTGGATCAGTTTGGGACTGGTTTTTCAAATAGTCAAGACACACACCTCTTCTCTTCCACACCCCCACCCCCAAACTGTACTTGAATTGACTTCATTTCATACATCCTTCATATATATGAGTAAAAGTCTTTACGTTACATCTCTGTCTAAATGTGCAATTTATAGTAATATATAATAAATAGTATATACACCAGGACAGTCAATACAACATAAAAATTGTATCAGCATGAATTAATCAGTCTGATGGCCTGGTGGAAGAAGCTGTCCGGGAGGCTGTTGGTCCTGTCTTTTATGCTGCAGTACTGTTCCCAGATGGTAGCAGCTGGAACAGTTTGTGGATGGGGTGACTCGGGCCCCCAATTATCCTTCAGGCCTTTTTTACCCACCTGTCTGTAAATGTCCTGAATAGTGAGAAGTTCACATCTACAGATGCGCTGGGCTGTCCATATCACTCTCTGCAGAGTCCTGCGATTGAGGAAATTACAGTTCCCATACCAGGCAGTGATGCAGCCAGTCAGGATGCTCTCAATTGTGCCCCTGTAGAAATTTCTTGGGATTTGGGGGGCCCATACCAAACTTCTTCAACTGCATGAGGTGAAAGAGATGCCTTTGTGCCTTCTTCACCACACAGCCAGTATGTACAGACCACATGATGTGTATGCCGAGGAACTTAAAGTTGTTCATCCTTTCAACCCCAGATCCATAGATGTCAATAGAGGTTAGCCAGTCTCCATTCCTCCTGTAGTCCACAACCAGCTCCTTTGTTTTTGTGACATTGAGGGAAAGGTTTTTTTTCTTGACACCACAGTGTTAGGGTGATGATTTCTTCTTTGTAGGCTGCCTCATGATTATCTGTGATAAGGCCAATCAGTGTAGTGGTGTCAGCAGATTTAATTAGCACATTGGAGCTGTGGGTGACGACACAGTCATGGGTATACAGAGAGTAAAGGATGGGGCTTAGGACACGACCCTGAGGGGCACCTGTGTTGAGTGTCAGAGGGGCAGAGGTGAGGGAGCTCATTCTTACCACCTGCCGGTGATCTTGAAAGGAAGTTCAGGATCCAACTACACAAGGCAGGGTGAAGGGTGAGGTCTCTAAGCTTCTTCTCAAGCCTGGAGGGGATTGTGGTATTGAATGCTGAACAGCATTCTCACATAAGCATCCCTCTTCTCCAAGTGTGTAAGGATAGTGTGAAGAGCTGTGGCTATTGTGTCTTCTGTCGATGGGTTGTGTCAATAGGCGAATTGTAGGGGGTCCAGTGTGGGTGGTAGCATGCTGCAGATGTAGGCCTTGACCAGCCTCTCAAAGCATTTGCTTATTATTGAGGTGAGTGTAACAGGACATCAGTCGTTCAGACATGTTACCTTGTTTTGAAGTAGGAAGGCATTCTACACTAGGAGAGGGAGGGATTTAAAATGTCTGTAAATACACCTACCAGTTGTACCGGCCACACTCTGAGTGCCCACCCTGGGATGACATCTGGTCTCGCAGCCTTGCGACTGTCTACTCATTGAAAGCACCAGTGTACTTCAGCTTCAGAGATGACCAAGCTGCAGGTCACATCAGCAGCTCTCCTAAGGGGCTCATTGGTGTTGGCAACATCGGATCAAGGGTAAAAAGAAGATTTAGCTCATCTGGGAGTGAGGCAACGATGTTGGAAACTCTACTGAGTTTAGCTTTGAAGTGTGCGATGATGTGCAGGCCTTGTCATAAGCTCTGTGTGTTGTTGGTGGAGAGTTGAGTGTGGATCTTGTCCCTGTATTGTTGTTTTGCCGCCTTAGTGACTTTGCACAGATCGTAGCTGCATTTCTTGAGTTGCTTTTAGACACCGGCAATGTCAGCTCTGTGTCGTGCGGAACTGTTGATATAGGGTTTCTGGAGTTTGGTTAGACCTTGACCAATTTCTGGGGGACATCTTTATCGTGGAAGATATTCCAGTTGACATCATCAAAGCAGTCCTGTAGCCCTCATCAGATTTATTTGCTGATTCAGATTCTTCCAGTCAGTTTTTAATTTGCCAGATATTCTCCCATGACAGGGATATAAGAGTCTTATTCACTCACCACGGGTCAAGAACTATGCAGTGTAATAAGGCATTTGGATAATAGAGGCAGTGGGACAATCTTGTCATGATTGGTGTATGTCTTGTTAATTAGTATAAACACTTGACCTGAGTTTCTCAGATGATTTCAGGTTTCCACCTGTACACCCTTCCCTTATATTTCTTGTACTTCTGGTTTCTGTGAAGATGTGCTTCTTCTCTCCTTGATTTGCATTCTCCTGTGTGAATTTGTATATTCATGACTTGCTGTCATGATCACAGCCTTACAACTGGAACATTATTCCAACTGTTTTCTCTTGTAAGGGCATGAGAAGTTGGAGCAGGAATAGGTCAACCTGCCATTGAGCTTGCTCTGCCATTTGTCAGGGGTGGGGCTGTTCTTTTATCCCACGCTGTTTGCCTGTACCATCCTCATATCCCCTAATTTATGTAATATCCAGAACTTAGAAAAAAGTTAATTGTGCCACAATGTTCCATCGGAGTAGGGAATTCTAAAGGTTAATCATTCTTTATAGTAAGAAACCCATCCTGTTTCAGTCCTAAATGGCTTACCGCTCATTCTGAGATAATGCCCTTTGGTTCTAGACTTGAAAGAATGCAAATTGAATATACTCCTTAGCTCCTTAAACAGTACACAAGAAATACAGCAGGAGTAGGCCATCTGGCCCATTGAGCCTGCTCTGCCATTCAACAAGATCATGGCTGATCTGGCCATGAACTCATCTCCACCTACCTGCCTTTTCCCCATAACCTTTAATTCCTCTACTATGCAAAAATCTATCCAACCTTATTTTAAATATGTTTACTGAGGTAGCCGCCACTGTTCCATTGTGCAGATAATTCCACAGATTCACCACCCTCTGAGAAAAACATTTCCTCCTCATCTCTGTCCTAAATCTACTCTCCCAAATCTTGAGGCTATGTCCCCTAGTTCTAGTCTCACCTACCAGTGAAAACAACTTTCCAGTCTCTATCTTATTTAACCCTTTCAGAATTTTATATGTTTCTAAAAGATCTCCTCTCGTTCCTCTGAATTCCAGGGAGTATAGTTGCAGGCGACACAATCTCTCCTCATAGTCTACTACTTTTCAAGGAAACACTCCAGTGAATTTTGGATGCACTCTAGAAACACTCTTAGTTAGAAACATAGAAAACCTACAGCACAGTACAGGCCCTTCAGCCCACAATGATGTGCCGAGCATGAACACTTTAGAAATTAAGGTTACCCATAGCCCTCTATTTTATGCAAGCAAATTAAAATTGTCGACAGTGTTCCAGTATGGTCTCACCAAGGCGTTATATAATGTCTTCACACCTGTACCCAAATCCACTCAAAATATCGTCCAACAAGCAATGTGTACTCCTAACTGTTTACTGCACATGTATGTTGGCTTTTAGTGACTTGTGTATCAGGTCCCTTTGACCATCAACATTTCCCAGTTTTTCACCATTTAACAAACACTGCTTTTCAGTTTTATGCACCAGAGTGAATGACCTCACAATCTCTCACATTATATTCCCCATTAAAGAGAATCCCCAAAATTGTTTATAGGTGTGTTAGAAATAAGATAGTAGGAAGCAGTGGGGCCCCTCTGGAGTGGAGTATGGAATTGTGAATGAGGTCCTAAATAAATATTTATGATTGGATTCAGCAACTCAATGGAAAGTAAAGGAGGGTTATGCTGTTATTCTGGAGTGTGTCTCTTATCAGGCAGGAAGAAATGTTAGGAATATTGGTGGGCAATATTCCACAGGATCAGATGGGATCTATCTCAGGATACTGAAGAAGATTTGGGAGGAGATTGCTCGGGTTCTGAGAGTGATCTTTGCACCTCTGTTAGCCATGGTTGAAATACCAGAAAAATGGAGTATAGCTAATGTCCCCTTGCTCAAAATGGGTAGTGGGAATAAGGCTGGAAATTACAGGCTGGTGCATCTCACCTCAGTGATGGAAGAGTTGTTGAATAAGATTTTGAGAGACAGAGTTTATGTTCATTTGGAAAGAAGGGGGCTGCTTAAGAGGAGTCAGCATGATTTTATTCAGAGCGAGATCATGTCTCTCAGGTCTTTGAAGAGGGAACTAAGAAAATTAAAGACAGTGGTCAAAGTGGTTTATATGGATTTCAGTAAGGCTCTTGACAAGGTCATGCATGGTAGGCAAGTCCAGAAAATTAAGGCACAAGGAATCCCAGGCTTTTTGGCAATTTGGATCCGTAATTGATATGGCAAAGTGTGTATATGTGTATTGTACTGAAGGTTGTCTAAGGATACTGTGGACATAGGTCAGCTGGAAAGTTGGGTGGAGTGGTTGTGCAAAATGTGTTTCTATTGAAGAAACTAGATATCAAATTCTGATCAATATGCAAAGTAAAGTTAATGAGACTACTACCAAGCATATTTTCCCTCCCCCCCCCCTTCTGCTTTTCGCAGGGATCGCTCCCTACGCGACTCCCTTGTCGACTCGTCCCACCCATCCCTTCCCACTGATCTCCCTCCTGGCACTTATCCTTGCAAACGGAACAAGTGCTACACCTGCCCTTACACTTCCTCCCTCACCACCATTCAGGGCCCCAGACAGTCCTTCCAGATGAGGCGACACTTCACCTGTGAGTCGGCTGGAATGGTATACTGCGTCCAGTGCTCCCGGTGTGGCCTTTTATATATTGGTGAGACCCGACGCAGACTGGGAGACCGTTTCGCTGAACAACTACGCTCGGTCCACCAGAAAAAGCAGGATCTCCCAGTGGCCACACATTTTAATTCCACGTCCCATTCCCATTCTGATATATCTATCCATGGCCTCCTCTACTGTCAAAATGAATCCAAACTCAGGTTGGAGGAACAACACCTTATATACCGGCTGGGTAGCCTCCAACCTGATGGCATGAACATTGACTTCTCTAACTTCTGTTAATGCCCCTCCTCCCCTTCTTACCCCATCCCTTACATATTTAGTTGTTTGCCTGTTCTCCATCTCCCTCTGGTGCCCCCCCCTTTCTTTCTCCCGAGGCCTCCCGTCCCATGATCCTTTCCCTTCTCCAGCTCTGTATCACTTTCGCCAATCACCTTTCCAGCTCTTAGCTTCATCCCACCCCCTCCGGTCTTCTCCTATCATTTTGCATTTCCCCCTCCCCCCACTACTTTCAAATCTCTTACTATCTTTCCTTTCAGTTAGTCCTGACGAAGGGTCTCGGCCCGAAACGTCAACAGCGCTTCTCCCTATAGATGCTGCCTGGCCTGCTGTGTTCCACCAGTATTTTGTGTGTGTTGTTGTTTGAATTTCCAGCATCTGCAGATTTCCTCGTGTTTAATGAGACTGTTTATACTTTGATGTTTTTCATCCAATACGCTCATCATTGACTATAATTTAAATAAAAATGTCACACTGTTCCTTTGAGAAAAAAATAATTTTCAGTAAAGAACAGGATTGTTCTTTTAGGAATTGGTGCTAATTTAATAAGCCAAAGCACTTTTTTATTGTTCTGTGATTTGTGTAACATCAAATGCACCTCACACATCTCTATCAAATTTCCAGGCCCCCATCTCCCCCTACCCCCAGGTTAAAGCTATGTCCTCTATTTGACATTTTACATACTGGGAGAAAGACTGACTAACTATCCTGTCTGTGCCTCTCATAACTTTATAAACTTCTATCAGCTTCTGACTCACCGAAGAAATCAATCTAAGTTTGTCCAACTTCTCCTTGTAGTTCATACCCTCTAATCCAGGCAATATTCACATGAACCTCTTCTGCACTCTCTCTAAAATTCTGTAATGCAGCAACAAGAACTGCAACTATACTCCAAATGTGGCTTGACCAAAGTTGAATTAACTGCAATATGACCTCCCAACTTTTAAACTTAATTCTCCATCTGGGTTGATGAAGGCAAGCATGGTGCGTGCATTCTTTACAGCCATATCTGCTTCTGTTGCCACTTTCAGAGAAATATGGGCCCGTAAGCCAAGTTCCTTCTGTACATCAATGCTGTTCAAGGGTCCTGCCATTAAGAGCATCCTTTCACCTTGCATCTGACTTTCCAGAGAACAACATTTCACATTAGTCCAAATTAAGTTCCATCTGCCATTTCACTGCCCATATTTCCAACCATGAAAGACCTTATCAAATCCCTTGATAAATTGCATGTAGACAACATCTACCACCTCATCAATCATCATCATCACTTCAGAAATTCCTCAGAATTGACAAAAATTTGGAAAACTGCTCAACTGATCGCTGGACAAAAAGTGTAGTGAGACTGAGAGAAAGGACAGGCGGATGATGGGGGAAAATTGCAGTCAGTGGGATGAGTTCAAGTGTAAAGGGTAAAATTGAAAAGGGTAATGAATACAGGACAGAATGCACACAATATATGGGATAAGGTAGATGATTACAGAGAGACAGACATACTTTATTGATCCCGAGGGAAATTGGGTTTCGTTACAGTCGCACCAACCAAGAATAGTGTAGAAATATAGCAACATAAAACGATAAATAAGTAAATAATAATAAGTAAATTATTCCAAGTGGAAATAAGTCCAGGACCAGCCTATTGTCTCAGGGTGTCTGACACTCTGAGGGAGGAGTTGTAAAGTTTGATGGCCACAGGCAGGAATGACCTCCTATGACGCTCAGTGTTGCATCTTGGTGGAATGAGTCTCTGGCTGAATGAATTCCTGTGCCTAACCAGTACATTATGGAGTGAATGGGAGACATTGTCCAAGATGGCATGCAACTTGGACAGCATCCTCTTTTCACACACCACCGTCAGAGAGTCCAATTCCACCCCCACAACATCACTGGCCTTACGAATGAGTTTGTAGTTCAGTTAGAGATGAGCATGTATGACATTGTGGGCAACTATGAATCGTGGCTAAAAAGATCATAATTGTGAGCTTAACATTCAAGGAGATGTGCCTTGTATCAAAAGGACAAGCTGGTAGGCAGAGTGGATGGGGTAGCTCTGTTGGTAAAATATGAAATGAAATCCTTAGAAAGAAGTGACATAGTAAAATCTTTGTGAGTAGAGTGAAGAAACCGTAAGGGTAAAAAGACCCTGATGGGAGGTGGGTGTGGGTGGTGGACTCCTGGTGGAGTCGTTGGGACGCCATCATGACAAGCTTTTTGCATGGGCCTTTTTGGTGATTGCTCATCATACGGTGGAGCCCATCCCTCTCCCGGTTTTTTTTACAAGGTCGAGTTGCTAGCTCAACACTCAACCCAGGTGTAGATGGAGAGCCGGGTTCGAACTCGGGACCTCTCACCCCGAAGTCCAGCGCTGATGCCACTATGCCACCAGCATTGGGAGTTATATATAGGCCTCCAAATAGTAGCCAGGATGTGGGATACAAATTACAACAGGAGATAGAAAAGGCATGCAAAGAAGGGTAATCATGGGGTAATTTCAATATGCAGGTAGAGTGGGAAAATCAGGTTGGTGCTGAATCCCAAGAGAAGAAATTTGTAGAATGCCTACAAGATGGCTTTTTAAAGCAGCTTGTGGTTGAGCCCACTAGAGGAATAGAACATAGAAACGTAGAAATCCTACAGCGCAATACAGACCCTTTGGCCCACAAAGCTGTGCTGAGCATGTCTTTACCTTAGAACTACCTAGGCTTACCCATAGCCCTCTATTTTTTTGAAGCTCCATGAGTCCAGGAGTCCCTTAAAAGACCCTATCGTTTCCACCTACACCACGGCCGCTGGCAGCCTGTTCCTTGCACTCACCACTCTCTGAGGAAAAAAAATCATACCCCTAGCATCTCGTCTGTACCTACTTCCAAGCACCTTAAAACTATGCCCTCTTGTGCTCGCCATTTCAGCCCTGGGAGAAAGCCTCTGACTATCCACACGATCAATGCCTCTCATTATCTTGTACACCTCTATCACGTCAAATCTCATCCTTTATTGCTCCAAGGAGAAAAGGCGAAGTTCACTCAACCTATTCTCATAAGGCATGCTCCCCAATCCAGGCAACAACCTTGTAAATCTCCTCTGCGCCCTTTCTGTGGTTTCCACATCCTTCCTATGGTGTGGCAACCAGAATTGAGCACAGTACTCCAAGTGGCATCTGACTAGGGTCCTATATAGCTGCAACATTACCTTTTGGATTTTAAAATCAATCCTGTGGTTGATGAAGGCCAATGCATCGTATGCCTTCTTAACCACAGAGTCAACCTGCGTAGCAGCTTTGAGCTACCCCAAGATCTCTCTGATCCTCCACACTGCCACTAGTCTTACCATTAATACTATATTCTGCCATCATATTTGACTTACCGAAATGAACCATAAGATGTATTTCAGATATTGTACATATATATCATATAGTCATATATGCCACAAATCTCCACATAATATTTATGAGGTATTCACTTATAGAAAAGAGAGGAACAAAAGAACTAGCAAAAGGAGAAAACTGTACAAATAGGGAGTGATTTTTTTTTACAACATGTTCATTGATTTGTGAGATTAAAATCAGGCCTATGAGGTGTTAAGTAGTTACAACATTTTTCCCAGTATGAATCAAATTGTTCCAACTTATGATTAACAGATGCTGTTATCTTCTCCATTTTGTAAATGTCCATCCATGCATTTAAGATTGGGCTCTCCTGTGATAACCATTTCCAAGTAAGAGTCTTTTTACCAGCCACCAGCAGTATATTCATTAAATATTTATCTCTTTTCAACCGTTCTTGAGGTATACATCCAAAATATATGGTCTTACTCTCTAAGGGTATTTCACATTTAAAGATGTCTTGTAGGGCACTGTGAATCCCACTCTAATAGTCTTTGATAGTGGGGCAGTCCCAGAAAATATGATACTGGTTTGCATTTTAATTTCCATAATCTCTCCAGCAAACAGGGAGGTTACTATTATAATGGGATTTCTGAGAGGGTGTAATAAAATATCTTATCAAGTTCTTCCATCCGAACTCCCTCCATTTCTGTGAACTGGTACACTTCCATTGATACCTCCATATTATTGTCCATTCTCCCTCAGATATAATTATGCCTCCTTCCTTCTCCCATTTTGTTTTAATGTATGAAGTCAAATTTGTTTTTAGGTTTGACAAACCCTTGTACATGCTCGAAATGATTCTACTACCATTATCTGAATTATATGCTTTTCTAAATAGCTCTGTCGAGCATGTACTTGCCTTGGTTACATTTTTAAGCGTATTATTAACATATTGTCACACCTGTAAATACCGATAAAAATCTTGTTTTTCTAATGTGTTTCTCTTTAAGCATTTCAAAACTAAACAGTGTTCCTTCTTTCATTATATTGTAAAGAACTGTTATTCCTTTAGCTGTCCAGACCTTAAATCTAGCATCCAATTTACTTGGCATAAAATTCGAGTCATATGCACACCATTTAAGAATTGCAGTATCTCCGTCTAGTTTATATTCTTTTATAATAGTTTTCCATATTTTAAGAGTCCATTTCACCCATGGGTTATCAATAGTATTTATGTAACTTTGTAGGTTGTTATCAGCCAAAATTGCCTTTATAGGGATGGGAAGTACCTGCTCCTCAATGTTTTTCCATTGAGCGTCATATGATGGGTTACACCAACATATCACAGCTCTCAATTGTGCTGCAAAATAATAATCTCTAAGAGAAGGTAGGCCCCATCCCCCCTTTTCCTTTGCTAATTGCAAAGTTTTGACATGAACTCTAGGCCTTTTACCTTGCCAAATATACCTTGATAGCATCTTGTTCCATTCATTGAATTGATTTTGATTAACCTCTATAGGTAGGGTCTGAAAGAGATATAATAGTCTGGGCAGTATATTCATTTTAATAGATTCAATCCTTGAACTGAGACTAAAAAAACGAATTAGGTTCCATCTTGTTATATCTTCCTTAATTTTTTATATATAGGCTGATAATTACATTCTGATAATTTTGCCAAATCTTTTGGCATAATGATACCCAAATATTTGAAAGACTAGGTTTGCCATGCCCAGGGGTATCTACTTTCAGTTTCTCTTGTTGGGCTATAGTTATATGAAAGTAACTGGGTTTTATCTATGTTGATCTTGTATCCTGCTAATTGACCATGTTGTTCAAAGGATTGCATTAGTTTAGGTACAGAGTATGTTGGTTGCCCTAGATAGATCAAATTGTCATCCGCGTAACAAGCCAATTTATGCTCTGTCCCTTTAATAGTAATTCCCTTGATATCTTCATTTTGTCTGATGTATTGAGCTAATGGTTCCAGATATAATGCAAAGAGTAGCGGTGACCATGGACAACCCTGTCTCATGACCCTTTCTAGGGTAAGACTATTTGATAAATATCCATTGAATTTAATCCTAGCAGTAGGGTTGTCATATAGTGTCTGTATAGTTTTAATAATTGTGTCTTGGAAACCAAATCTATGTAAAACTCTGTAAAGAAAATTCCAATTAACCGAATCAAATACCTTTTCAGCGTCCACGCTTATCACGATTGTTCGATTTTCTTTTGGTATATGATCCATAATATGAAGTGTCCTTCGTATATTGTCTTGTGCTTGGCGTTGTCGTATAAAACCTGTCTGATCGTTACGTATCAGTATGGGTAGAAACTCTTCTAATGGTTTGGCCATGATGGAGGTAAATAATCTATAATCTACATTAAGAACGGATATTGGTCTAAATGACCCACATTCTATGTTATCCTTGCCTTCTTTTGGTATAGATGAGGTTATCGCTTCCTTCCAGCTGGGTTGAATTTGTGCCTTTTTTAGAGCTCAGTTCAGTGTGGGGAGTAAGTCAGGAATTAACTCATTTTTAAATTCTTTGTACCACTCTGCCATATACCCATCTGATCCTGGTGACTTGCTTAATTTAAGCCTAGTAATTGCAGCTTTTAGTTCAACTTCAGTTATGTCAGCAGTCATCGTTCTATTTTGTTCTTCGCTTAAAGTGGGTAACTCTAGAGAATTCAAGGTAGTGTCAGTGTGGGTTATGCTTCCCCCTGGAACTTCAGAATATAGAGTTTTGTAAAACACTTCAAAAGCTTCTTGAATTTCACTTAGCTTTTTTTAAATCATTTTTGCTCTTGGGTCCCTAATTCTATGAATTGTATTTTCTGCTATCTTTTTGTTATCAGTTTCCATGCCAGTATTTTCATAGATTTAGATCCACTTTCATAATGTCTCAGTTTCAGAAAGATTAAATTTTTCCTGATTTCTTGCGTAGCCAAACTATTAATTTTATTCCTGATTTTTTAAATTTCCTCTAATGTATCCTGTGCCAAATTCAATTTGTGTTTTTTTTTCTAGTTCTTTCAGCCAATTTTGTAATTCCTGTAATGTTGTATTCCTTTTTTTTCTTATATGAAGATATCGCAATAACTTTCCCTCTTAAAACAGCCTTCAGAGTATCCCATAGAATGGGAGGTGAGACCTCTCCATTATCATTGAATTCTCAGTAAAGACCAACTTTTTTAATTTGTTCCTTAAAGTAGGGATCATTGAGTAGACTTGAATTTAGTTTCCAAATAGTAGTCTTTGGTTGTAGGTCAAGATCAACAGATAAATATATAGGTGCATAGTCACTTACATCTATTGTCCCAATTCCACAGGTGTTTATTTTGTCTTTGTCTTTTCCAAATGTTATGAAATAGTCTATTCTTGTATATACAGAATGGGGGGCAGAATAATGTAATCCCTTCTGTCGGGGAAACGGTCCCTCCATATATCAATTAGACCAACATCCTCAAAAAGTGTATTAATTCACTTACGTAAGGATTTTGTTTCATAGGTTTTTCTATTAGAAGAGTCTAGCTTTGGTTGTAATTGTAAATTTCAGTCTCCCCCACATATCAGGAGACCTTCTGTTTCAGTTACCATAATATCTCTCATTTTGAATACTTTTTCAAAATTTAGCTTGCTTGAGATAAGAATAGCAACTCCTCTCCCATGTCCTGATTTCTATGAGGAGAAAAACAAATTGGTGAAGTCCATTCTCTTTAGTTTTCCATTCTCATTATCACTGAAGTGAGTTTCCTGTAAATATACTACATGGGCTTGTTCTTTTTTTCATTTTGGATAGTATTCTACTGTGTTTAATTGAATTTAATAATCCATTGACATTAAAAGAAATGTATTTTACTTTGTCCTTAGCCATGTGTATTTCTCCCATCAATATATCTTTGAAATTAGCAGAATAAAACTTAATCGATCTGCTCTCTGATAGATAGATAGATAGATACTTTATTCATCCCCATGGGGAAATTCAACTTTTTTTCCAATGTCCCATACACTTGTTGTAGCAGAACTAATTACCGTAGATTCCGGACTACAGAGCGCACCTGATTTTTAGCCGCTGGCACTAATTTTAGAAATAAAATCATTTTTTTAAATGTAAAGGCCGCACCGGATTTTAGGCCGCACCGGATTTTCGGCCGCAGGTGTCCCACGTTGTAATATGAGATATTTACACAGAAAGATATTACACGTGAGGATTTTTTTAACTTTTAATTAAATCCATATGGTAACAAAAACAAATACATATTGCAAATGCTTTTTTTCGAACCGTGCCCGTACGCGGCTACTTTTAAATATACGTTGCGTATACTTCTTTACTGAACAACATTCCAATATCTCCTAACGACTGGTAAAAAATATATATACTGCAGCCTACCAGGAAAAGTTATTGATACCTTTAACTTAAAAGCAGAGTTCGCTCGGATCCAAAGCCGCTCGCGTAATGCCGCTCCCCCCCTCCTTTCCGTTTCATCGCAAACGGCATTTAAAAGCAGATTTCGCTCGGATCCAAAGCCGCTCGCGTAATGCCGCTCCCCCCCTCCTTTCCGTTTCATCGCAAACGGCATTTAAAAGCAGATTTCGCTCAGATCCAAAGCCGCTCGCGGAATCCGCTCCCCCCCCTCCTTTCCGTTTCATCGCAAACGGCATTTTCCCACAAGACACCGCGAAACCGGGTGTGTCGTCATAGCATCCCGCGATGTAGTACAGAAAACAAATATAGTTTAAACTAAGAGGGTAGGTAGCACAATGCTTCGAGTGTTTTCCATGTTGATGAGGGTGAGTACAAATGACTGATTTACAATAATTTAATTGTGAAAGTGCGCTTGATTTATCGTACAATTTCATTGGACCTCTGTGAACTACTCATCAATTTTATTGGTCTACTGTTACGAGGCAAAATGTTTACGAGGCGGCATGAAAAAAACCTTGCATTAGCCGCTCCGGATTATTGGCCGCAAAGTTCAAAGCTGTTCAAAATGTGGGAAAAAAGTAGCGGCTTAAAATCCGGAATCTACGGTACATACAATACTTAACTCAGTAAAAAAAAAATATGATATGCATCTAAATCACCATCTCAAAAAGCATTAATAATAGCTTTTAAAAAGTTCTTAAGTCCTGGCGGTAGAATTGTAAAGCCTAATGGCATTGGGGAGTATTGACCTCTTCATCCTGTCTGAGGAGCATTGCATCGATAGTAACCTGTCGCTGAAACTGCTTCTCTGTCTCTGGATGGTGCTATGTAGAGGATGTTCAGAGTTATCCATAATTGACTGTAGCCTACTCAGCGCCCTTCGCTCAGCTACCGATGTTAAACTCTCCAGTACTTTGCCCACGACAGAGCCCGCCTTCCTTACCAGCTTATTAAGACGTGAGGCGTCCCTCTTCTTAATGCTTCCTCCCCAACACGCCACCACAAAGAAGAGGGCGCTCTCCACAACTGACCTATAGAACATCTTCAGCATCTCACTACAGACATTGAATGACGCCATCCTTCTTAGGAAGTACAGTCGACTCTGTGCCTTCCTGCACAAGGCATCTGTGTTGGCAGTCCAGTCTAGCTTCTCGTCTAACTGTACTCCCAGATACTTGTAGGTCTTAACCTGCAACAAATAAGAACCAAGAAACGCTAATAATAAAAAAAAGGCAATGCAGGTGTGATTCCAAGGCTGAGGTCTCTAGTAGATGACCCTGGGTTGAGCTAGAGGAAACGTCTAGCTGTGGGGGATAGTCCCTCCTACCTGTAAGTTGAGGGCCCCCATTGCAGTACCCATAAAAGTAAGTGAAGAAACCTATACCCATTACACAGAAAACATTTCCGTGTGTATTCCTCCCATATATATATTCTCATTTAGGTGGGGATAAAGGAATGAATGAATGAATAAAAAAGAATAATTGAGTAATATAAAATCCACATTATAATAAGTATTTCTCGAGATAGGTATATCACCATATATTTTTGCTTCTATTTAGCTTCTCAAATCTTTTAAAGTTAGCCAAACCTTATGGCTCTTCTGGAGTGGGAGAGGGCTGTCTTTGGAAAACTCACAGTCTGTTCTCGATATACTTCTCTTGTCCTCCTCCCGACCCCTGCTTTCTCGATTATATCACTATTTCCCCAGCAGAGCAGGATAACTGCTTAACCAGGCTTTCCCTCGGTTTGATCATGCTGACGGGCAACCCCCTGACCTTCATGTCTGTAGTCGCCTCTTCCACTGTCTGATAGAGTTGCATCCCATCTTCGTAAAACACTCACAGTGTAGCAGGGTACAGAGTTTGAAATCTGATCATTCCTTGCTTTAATATTCGCTTTACTTCAGAGTATTCTTTATGTGTCTGCAAGACCGCCGGGGGGTAATCTTGATCAAAATATATTAATTTCCCGTCCAAAAACACCCTCTTCTTTCCCCAGGCCCTTCGTACAACTCCACCTTGGTATTGTATTGAAGGAATCTAATTACTATAGAGCTTGGCTTATCCTCTCTGTCTCCAGTAGGCTGCGGGGCGAGCACACGATGCGCCCTCTCAATTTCTAGCTTCATAGTCAAAGGAATCTCCAGCGTGTCCTGCAGCAACTTTTATACAAACTCCATCATAGACAAACCCTCCGCTCCTTCGGGAACTTTGTATATCCTGATATTTTTCCGTCGTGATCTTCCCTTCTGCTCAATCAGTTTACTTTCCCGTTGATCTAATATTTTTGTCGTATTACTTCATATTTGTTCCACATTTTGCATGCGATCTTCCACCTTCTCAATTTGTGTCTCTGCCATTACTATTTTTTGATTGATGTTGGCAAGCTCTGACTTGATATTATTTAGTTGCTGTTTTATATCTTTTTGGAACTCCCGTATCTCTTCCAGAATTTTATCATATTTGCCGCTTCACCCGAACGAGGCCTTCGCTACCACGCGTTCAGATAGGAGAGCTGTTCGCTGCACCCCTCTCCTGCACAGGCTCCGCAGTGATGCTTTTTTTAATCTCCATTCTTTTTCCCCATTCTTGCCCCCCTTATCAATATTGATATTTTCGAAAGATCTTATATTTAATGGATTAATGGGGCAAAATATGCGTTTTTTTTGGAGGAGCTATTGACTTAAGTTTTTAAATAGTGCCCAATACATGTGTTTGTGTTAAAAAAGCAGTGATTTTTGTCACTGGTTGGTAGTGAGAGCTAAGCTGCAAGTCAATTCAGAACTGGTTTGTTCACTGTGGTTTCAAGCACTCAGGGTTGGAAATGCCAGAAAAGGCTGGGAGTGAAAATAAGCTGTGCAGCAACTCTAGCTTGCGAAGAATTTGAACATATTAGCAATCATCTTGATTGTTATAATAAAAATGAAGATTTGGAGGATGCAACTGTCAAAAGCACTGTATGAAGGCAGTCTATTATTTTCACTTGATGTCCGAGCTGATTTTGTTCATTCACAGTCAATCAAAACATGGCTGCTTACACTGGATGAATTCCTCTGTTGATAACTATTAAGAACTATTACACAGTTTTATATTACTGTAGTAGTTTTGGTCGTACTCTAATTTGTTCTGTCTTTCATTTAAATACATAACTTGTTACTCAGTTAAGTGGTAGTTTGTTGTTTTTTATACCTTTTTAACTTTCCATGAAACTTTGGCTAGTTGGGGCCACTTAATTGGGCCAGTGTACTGGTCCTGATGTGTCCCAATTAACCAGAATCCATTGTATTTATTTTGTTCCTCTCACACTCTTGGATAAAATATTGAAGTTCATATCAGTTGTGATTTTTTAAATGGCAGACTGAATCAAAGGGCTAATTTTCAAAGTCGTATTACGAATTTTCAAAATCGGAAGCATCTATGGGTCTATACAGTTGCTAGGTAATTTTTGGTGTATTGTCTATTATGTAGGTAGATTTAACAGCAAGCACAAATGCCAAGAATGGCAATAAGTGAACCGTTCATCTGTATTTTTGTGTTGGCTGGAACACTGGGGACACTGCCTCTTCAAATTTTTATCATCAGAAAGGAAGGAACTGCACTGTTTCCTCGAAGCAACAGTGCTGCCAAGTCTCTGTTCATCCAAGTTGGGATTAACCTGATTCAGAAGCTGTACTGCTGACTGAGCTAATTACAGACTGCATAAATTCATGTATTTTTCTGTGAATGTATCAATGTTAGAAGGGAGCCTTCTTATTCAGCTGCAGATTAGGGTTTGATTCCTGATGAGTGCTCATTCATGCGTAAAGCCTCTCCAACCTTTTTTAGCAGAGGCAGATTTTCACACAGTGGGTGGACAATATATGGAATGAGTTGACAAAAGAACTGGTTGAGTCAGATACATTAACCACACTTGTAAACTTCTTGTGCTTAGAGGAATTTGGAACTAATGCAGGGTAATGGGATAAGTTTAGATAGGAATCTTAGGCGGCATGGACAATTTGGGCCTCTCCAACCTCTTTTGCCTCTCTTTCCCTTTTAAGACTCTCAAGATCTCTCTTTGACCAAGCATTTAATTTATTGTCCTGGTATATATTGAAATTTATTTGATAGCATCCTTGTGATGCTTCTTGGAATAAAAATTGCTGCTGATGATGATGTTGTTTTTAAGAGGTTTGCTAGAAATCTGAAACTTGGTATCATCAGTATATATCTAGAAACATCTGCAGTCAACATTGCTTTGAGACAATGTGTAAATAAAGATGAGATGTAATAGTGCAAAGGAGGAAGAGAAGATAAGGATCACAGCTGTGATTTGGATAAAGGGGAGTCTATTGAGGGAAATCCCATTGTCTTCTACACTGCAGTAGGAGGATAATGAGGTTACAGATGACTGGTCATCCATTAATGACTTTATAGAGCCTGTTTCACCTGCTTCAAGAAGAACTTTAACTGTAATACATGAAGTAAAATGATAAACATTCCTGGAGCAATTTACAGCTTCATCATGTAGCTGTACATCAGCTACAATATTGCAAAAAGTAGGTGGCAATTCCCCTGTTGAAAAGCCAAATAATTCCGTGCAAAGACTACAAATCCAAAATGATTTGTCTTTTGAGAGCTAAGAGCAGGTCACATTTTGAGATTATGTCAGTTGCTTTTTATTTTAAATATAATAACTCAAATACTTGAAGTATAAATTATTGTGCTATGATTGGTGATTTTGGCAGTTAATTATCATATTGTAAAGGTAAATAACTACTGTGGGGCAGAGATTGGCATCATTATTGTTACCTAGAAACATCCAGTTACAAACTTAAGTATTGATTCCATGCTCTGATGGCGCAAGAATTAATGTGTCAACTCATGATAAATAAAAAATCGCAAAGAACCAACATCCATTCCTGTACTCATAGCTGTTTTAGACCAGTGTGATCTTGAACCTGTTATCCTGCTTCAGCCCTGTCCTTAACAGATATTTATTCCCAGCCTATTTTTAGCTGAATTTGCTAGAAATCCTGATCCTAATTAAAATTTTACTGGAAAACTAATTGGGCACTACAGTGCATGACTGAAAACACATTGAGCACAAAGCACATTATCTGTCATCACAAGGATGAGGAATAACTTCTGGCTAAAGCCACATAAAATGAAAATGGTTAAAAAAAACATCTGTAACATTCAATCAGGCAAAGTAAATCAAATGGAAAACTTTGTTGATCTATGGCTTTAGGAGACAGGACCAACTGGGTTGCTCTTAGATGCTCCTGAATGGCCTATTTCTAGACTGTACAAATTCGGTGATGATATGCTAAAATCCTTCAAGCTCATTATTAAATAAAGTAATGGCTTATTTTGAACTTTTCCTGTCCAATTCTCATAATTCCCCGTGATCCAAACTTCTGTTTTACCTCAGTCTTGACAACATTCAAAGGCTCTTCATCTTCAGCATTTAACTGGACACTTCTTCTCAGGTTAGTTTGATCCAGAACTCTTGTAGTTTATTGTCAGAAATACCTTTCTAACCACTGCCTATCCCATCACTACCCTTCTTACTGCCCATCTGTTAACACCAACCCTTATCAAAAGATATAGTAAGATTCAGTGATACTGAAATGGTCAGACAACAGTACATGCGCCCTTTTGCAGTTATTATTAATGTTTCATACATCACAGAATCCCCAAGTATCTCCAGACTAGCTGTAGAAGAAAACAAGGTTATATTCTTTGTTAACTCTCATTTAGTTGTGGGTGTCTTAAAAGATAGGCTGCAAATAATTGCTGTTGGTTTGCTCAGAGTCCCTTTGTTTATAAGGTGTGGGATGAAATTCATTGTAGCTATTACAGAGGGAGACAGAGTGGGAGGTTTCTTTATTAAATCTGCAGAAACAACAAGAAGAATCAAGCCACATCGGCATGTGTTCTGTACTTAGAGGTAAACAATACTGTTGAAGAGCCAGAGATTCAGGGAACAACCTTAAAATGAAGTTATAGTCTGTAGTTTAAAGCTAATTTAGAGTCTTCAACTTTAATTTACTGTAAAGAGCCACTTAGTGTTCTCTATTAATTGCATTGCAATAACAATACTTGAATCTGATTGATAAATTGCATTTGTTTCAAAAGATCATTTGGAAAAGTTTGATCTCTCAATATTTATTCCTGCAGCCTGACAAAGATGTTTTAAATGCCACCTTTTTCGATTGCTACCATATCAGTAGCAATTGAGAACTTGTCAACACTGGGTTTGGGAATGAGTTTCAAGAAATGTTCATTGAAGAAAATGCTGCTCCCAATTTTACAAACTCTGACCCATCTAGACCTTTAACAGTATGGGAGTCCCAATCAATATGTGGAAAATTAAAATCCCCAACTATCACAACTTTATGTTTCCTGCAATTGTCTGCTATCTCTCGGCAGATTTACTTTAGCAAAGGTGGTACAAACAGGAAATGTGAATGAAAATTGGGAAGGCCTCCCACAAATGAGAAAGGATCTAAAAAGCTTGGATTGGGACAGGTTGTTCTCTGGCAAGGATGTCATTGGTAGGTGTGACTACCTCCCTGTAGCTCTCATCTATGACTACCTCATTCTCCCTTATGAGTCAAAGGTCATCCAGCTGCTGCTCCAGATTCCTCACACGGTCTTCCAGATCGCCCAGCCGCAAGCACTTCTGGCAGATATAACTTTGCAGGAGAGGGGAGTTCCCCCAAGACTGCCACATCTCACAGGAGATGGACCGTTCGTGGACCGCTTAGAAATCTTATGGGTTGGGGGAGGTGAAGCTGTTCCTAAAACGTCGAGTGTGCATCTTGAGGTTCCTGTTTTCCTCCTTGATGGTTATAATGAGAAGAGGGCATGTCCTGGATGACGAGAGAACTTAAAGATCGATGCCGCATTCTTGAGGCACTGACTTTTAAAAATGTCCTTGATGATGAGGAAGCTTGTGTCTGTGAAGGAGCTGGCTGAGCCTACAACTTTCTGCAGCCTCTTACAAACCTGTGCATTGGAGCCTCCATACCAGATGGTGATGGAACCAGTCAGAATGCTCTCCATGATACATCTGTAGAAATCTGCTAGAGTCTTTGATGACTGACAAAATCTCTTCAAACTTCGAATGAAGTACAGCCACAGGCATGTCTTCTTCAGGATTACATTAATATGTTGGGCCCAGGATATATCCTCTGAAATGCTGACACCCAAAAACCTGAAGCTGTTTACCGTTTCCACTACTGAACCCTCAAGGAGGACTGGTGTGTGTTCTCCTGATTTTCCCCTGAAATCCACAATGAATTCCTTGGTCTTACTGATGTAGAGTGCAGGCTTGTGGATGGAACACTGCTCAACTAGCTGATCTATCTCACTCCTGTACACTTCTCTCATTACCATCTGAGATTCTGCCAGTAACAGTGGTGTCATTGCTTTCACTTTACCCTGTCAATTACTTCAACATTCTTTCTTTAAAATGTGGAGCCCAAAGCTCAATGCCAACTCAAACTCTGCTGTTAAGATTTTATGCAGATTTACCATCAGGTGTAATCTATATGGAATGTTTACTTTTCATTTTTATGGTTGGAGGAAATTCCTTGTTAAATTTCAGCTAATTATTTTTTCTTGGAATTACTTGGTCAGTTTCCAATACTTGTTTGACATATGAGCATTTTGTTCCTGTTTGTCCTTGTCTTTAATTTTCTGATTTATCAATCTTTGCTTTGAAACGCAAAAAATAGAAATGTTTTAGTTGAGATTTTGTGCATTGTTTTCTTCATTTTTTGTGTGCCATTGTGGCTGCCACACTTGGGATGGTGTGGAGACCAAGCCACACTGGGTGGTGATGTCAATTGCAGATTTTTTATGATTCTAACTACTCTACTGCCCCTTTCAGGGAATAATAGTTTGAAAGTAGAAAGTCCCCCTGTTCATCAGTATTACTTGGCACCTTCCCATTTATTGTTCATGTCCTACCCTTGTATTGATTCTCAAAATACATCACCTTGCACTTGTCGGGATTAAGTTCCATCTACCAACTCTGCACTCAACTTTCCATTTGGTCTGTTTCTTGCTGCAGTCTCAGAAAACCTTCCTTGCTATCCATAAGACCACAAGCTTTCTAGTCACCTGTAAAGTTATTATTCCTACCTACTACATTTACATTCACATAGATAAAATACATTCAGTGGCCGCCCATCCACTTCACAACATGTTCAATGTGTTGTGTGTTCAGAGATGCCCTTCTGCACATCACTGTTGTAGCACGAAGTTATTTCAGTTGCTATTGCCTTCCTGTCAGCTTGAACCAGTCTGCCCATTGTCCACTGACCTCTGTCATTAACAAAGCATTTTCGACCACTGAACTGCTCCTATTTGTGAAAATCCCAAGAGATCAAAAGTTTCTGAGATACTCAAACCACCCACCTGGCATCAACAATCATTCCATGGTCAAAGTCACTTAGATGTTTAGTCTGAACAACAATTGAACTCCTTGACCTTGTTTGCATGCTTTTATGCATTCAGTTGCTGCTCCATGATTGGCTGATAATTGTATTAGCGAACAAGTATACAGGTGTACCAAATAGAGTGACCACTGAATGTATATGACAGAAAACAAGGCTGCCAGCACTGATTGCTGCAGTACGCTACTGGTCAGAGACTTACGGTCATACGTACAAGCTCCCTCCACTACCCTCAGCCTTCTGTCAACAAACCAGAATTGGATTCATTTAGCCAGTTCACCTTTGATCTCATGTGCCTTTACCTTCTAGGCCAGCTTACCATAAGACATAGGAGCAGAATTAGGCCATCTGACCTATTGAGTCGGCTCTGCCATTTCTGCCTTAAATACACCCAATGACCTGGCCTCCACAGCTGCATGTGGCAACAAATTCCACAATTTCACCACTCTTTGGCTAAAGAAATTTCTCCGCATCTCGGTTTTGTAAGGGCGCCCCTGAGGCTGTGCTCTCTTGTCCTTGACTCTCCCACCATGGGAAACATCCTTTCCACGTCTACTCTGTCTAGGCCTTTCAACATTCGAAAGGTTTCAATGAGATCCCCCCTCATCCTTCTGTATTCCAGCGGGTACAGACCCAGAGCCATCAAACGTTCCTTGTATGATAACCCCTTCATTTCTGCAATCATCATTGTGAACCTATTCTGGACCCTCTCCAATGCCAGCACATCTTTTCTAAGAGGCCAAAAACTGCTCTCAATACTCAAGGTGAGGCCTCATCAGTGCCTTATAAAGCCTCAGCATCACATCCTTGCTCTTGTATTCTCGACTTCTTGAAATGAATGCTAACATGGCATTTCCCTTCCTCACCACTGACCCAACCTGCAAGTTAACCTTCGGGGTGTTCTGCGCAAGGACTCCCAAGTCCCTCTGCATCTCAGATTCCTGTATTTTCTCCCTGTTTAGAAAATAGCCTGCACATTTATTTCTACTATCAAAGTGCATGACTGTGCATTTTCCAATATTGTATTTTATTTGCCACTTTCTTGCCCATTCTCCTAATCTGTTTGAAGTCCTTCTGCATCCTACCTGGTTCCTCAACACTACCTGCCCCTCCACCAATCTTCCCTTCTATTCCCTATCAAATGCCTTACCAAAGTCTACATCCAGATTGTTAAACATCAGCCAACTGTCCGTTTTCCTCCATGCCTGACCTACTAGATTTCCGCATCAATTTGTTTATTTTGCTCTAGATTCCAGCATCTGAAGTTGCTTATGTCTCCATATAGATAGCATCTACTAACCTCTCGTCAGTATTCTTCTTAATTACCTTCTCAAAAGATAGAACATAGAACATTGCAGCACATGAACAGGCCCTGCATGTCTATTCACTCACTGTTCATGTGCTTTTCTAAATGCCTCTTACTGTCTTAAAAACTCAATCAAATCCTTTCCCTTCTCCTTCCCTTTCTCCCATGTCCACTGTCCTCTCCTATCAGATTTCTTTTTTCGCCCTTTGCCTTCCCCACTTCACCCCCCTACCCACCCACAGGCTTCCCCCTTCCTTTTCAGTCCTGATCAAAGCTTGTGTCCTGAAATGTTGTCGGATTATTCGTTACTATAAATGCTGCCTGATCTGCTGAGTTCCTCCAGCATTTTGTGTATGTTGTTCTGAATTTCCAGCATCTGCAGAATCTCTTGTGTTTTTCAAATTAGTGAGGCAGGATTGTCCGAGCATAAAGCCATGCTGACTGTTGTGAGCAGCTCATGCCTTTCCAATTGTACATGAATCTTTTATGATTTTGTCATACAGTTTACCTATCACTGACATAATCCCCACTGGCCTGTCGATACTTGACATCCTTACTGCCCTGTTTAAATAAAGGAAGAACATTAGTTATTCTGAGAAAGATAAGAGACTCCTGGATACGTACATGGAGCAGAGAAAAATAGAGGGCTGTGGGTTATTCTAGGTAATTTTTAAGGTTAAGGACATGTTCGGCACAGCATTGTGAGCGGAAGGGCCTGTATTGTGCTGTAGGTTTTCTATGTTTCTATGTACAAATAAATTGCTTCTTCACCTGGAAAGAGGGTTTGAATTTGAGCTTGTGGGTGGTGGTAAGATTTGCTCTAACCAGCACTAAAATCTTGCATTTGCATAGTAATATACTATGAAAAGAGGACCGGCTGTTGATGGAGATGGAAGAGTGAACCAGGAAATTATAGAGGAATGATCCCTTATGAATTTAGAAAGAAGCAGGGATAAATCATGTGGCATCATATTAAGGGTGGTGGAAATTATGGAGGATAATCTTTTGATTGTGAACACTGCTGAAGTGGATAAGCTAAATGGGAGGGGGCACTCATTCCAAGTGGGAGAAGAGGGATGGAAACAAATGCAGAATAAATTCAATTGAGAGTCCTGTTGACTTTGGTGAAGGCAAAGATGATGGTGGTTTTTGGATCAAGATAAAGGAAGCGTTTATTCATTAGTAGAGATGTGATAGATCTAGAAAAACTGTGAGAATGTGGTGGCGTTTATACAGAAAGCAGGATTTTAGCAAAATGCTGAAGGAACTCAGCAGGACAGGCAACATCTATGGAAAAGAATAAGCAGTTAACACTTAAGGCCAAGACCCCTCATCAGGGCGAAGGTGCTGATCAGGACGCTCCATCATCTTGATAAAGAGTCTTGGCCAGAAACATTGACTTTATTCCTGACATGCTGAGTTCCTCCAGCATCTTGTGTGTGTTGCTCAAGAAGATTTCCGGCATCTGCAGAATCTCTTGTGTTCATGATTTTAGGAGCTGTGCTCAAGGGCGCTCGAGGAGTTCCCTGTATGTATTTATAATTGATTTTGATCTTGTCAGTACTACTTGCATGCACAAACAATCTTTTTAAAAAGGCACTTAATGTACAGATCTCTTGCTTTGTATTACAAAGTTCTGTGGACTGAAGTATCAGCAGAATTTGGAGGAAGCACCGTTTATTCAGAATGAGAGTCCACTCTACGGAAATGATCTGATTTTAAGACTGTTTTTTTGTGTTCTTGGCAGGTTTTACTGCCAGACATTTTTGAAGCTTGGCTGAAGTATGTAATTCCAAATTGGCTAAGGAATTAAATGATACTGGATTCCTTTTGAAATGGATGGATTCCAGAGTCCTTACATCCCATTTATGTATTCACTAGAAACCTTGATGTCTCTACAACAGTTCTCTCCTGAACTGATACTAGAATGGAAATGTTTCTTTGTACTTATTTGTGACTTACCGGTACTTGTGGGTATCGTTTTATAAAATAGAGAGTGTACATTAAAAATTAGAATTTTGAATGTAGTAGTGCTTTTTAGCAATATTATGAGAGTTGCAAGTATTTTTATGATTTATTGGTAATCTATTACTTTAGGTGACACTGTAGGTATTGATTCAAGATTAAATCTGGCTTGATTCACAAACCTATGGTACTGTACAAAAGTCTTGAGCACCCTAGATTTTGTACATGAATTTTGTTTTAGATGTTTATTTACAGGTAGTCCCTGAGATACAAACGTCCAACTTACTGACAACTCATACTTACGAACTGCGGAAGGAGAACGCTGTCCACCAATTTAAGTTGGATCGCGATGCCTTCCGCCATTTTAAGTCGTTGCCATTGACTCTGTGTTGAGTGTTTAACTTTGTATTTGGCTTAAATTTTTCTTAGTAAGATTCACCCTGACACCCCCCCCCACCACCACCAGTCGGCTGGTGGCGCAGTGAGATCAGCACCGGTCTGAAGAATGGAGGTTCCCGAGTTCGATTTAGTGACAGACCACTCCCGTGCCGGGTTGATGTTGATCCAGTGACTCCTGTACCATCCGTGCCGGGTTGATGTCCAGCTCGCAACTCCACCTCGTAAAAAAAAACCCACTGCCACCTCCAGTTTAAATTCCTACGCGGAATATCGTGGAGGATCAAATACTCAAACCCAGCACAGCCCCCATTTAGCCTGTCTCAGTGCGGTGGTCCTTAGGACCCACCGTTCGGGACCCACCGCCCACAGTGTTTCTGTTCCATTGACGGGAAGCGATCGCAATTGAAAATAAAGTGGAAATTATAAAGCATTTGAAAAGAGGTGAAATGCCATCGGTCATTGGAAAAGCGTTCAGCTACAGTCAGTCAACGATCGGAACAATTTTAAAGGATAACGGATAAAGTGAGAATAATGGACCATATGAAAGGCCCTGCCCCGATGAAAGCTACAATTATTACTAAGCAACGCAGTGGTTTAATTATTGGAATACATATGTTTCTTAAGTGTTTTATATGTATAGAAAGGTAAAATATATACTATATACTAAGACAAACGTTTGACTAACTGACGCTAAGTAATACCAGATGTACTTGTTCCAACTTACGTAGAAATCCGACTTAAAGACAGACTCAGGAACGGAACTTGTACGTAACCCAGGGACTGCCTGTATTTGTCTTCAGCATCAGAAAAAAGCAAATTTTATATTTCCAAAATAATAAATATTAGAGAAATTTTTAAAATTTCATTTAAGTAACATATTAAATTATAGAACACTTTTCAAATAAAAACTTACTTGCTTTGTAGGTATTTAGCCCTGTGCATGATTAAACAAAGATAACCAACAGGTGCAAATGAGTTGAATGAACTAAACTAATTAACTGAAACAGAAACAGGTGCAGAGGGAATCAAGCTGGATGAAGGCCAACCAAACTGAAAGGTGAGGTGTCGCAGATGTGATAGTTTAACCTTCAAATCATCAATTCTTACACATGACAAAGGTGAGCATAGCAAGAAGACACAAGGTGTCATCCTGCATCAGCAAAATCTTTCCTAGGAGTTTCAAGATGTGCTGTCCAAGCTCTTCTGAAGAAGCACAAAGAAACGGGCAAGGTTGAGGACTAGAAATACAGTGGTTGGCCATGAAACTTGAATGTAGCAGATGAGAGATATCTCAACCTGTGTCCCTTCTAAATTGTAAGAAGTCCAGCACTATCGGCTCTGAACTTACAGAAACCATTTATACCCAAGTACAGCCTTCTACCAGTGAAGTCTCGACAAAACTGGTCTTCATGGAAGAGTTGCTGCCAAAAAGCCATTCCTCTGAATTGAAAACAAAGCCAAGAGACTCACCATGCACAAAACCACAGGGTGTGGGTTGCTGAACAATGGCAGCAAGTGGTCTGGACTGACAGTCAAAGTTTGAAATATTGGGCTCAAACAGGAGGAATATATGCTGACAGGTGCAATCTCTTATAATGCATATTAATTCTGAACAAGGAACTATTCAACCTAGTATGTCCAATACATAAACATGTAAGTATAACTTCTTCTCTCCTTTTGTAGTCATCTCCCTGTTGAGTTCCTACCATCCTCTGAATTGTGTGTATATATGCCATCCTTTCTTTTCCTTGTCCTAACTGTTGCCACAGTTATCAAATAGACTTTTAATTATGGCTTTCATCACCCCCTTATGCCAAGGCATCAATATATTTATATCCTTAATTTTAAATAATTACATCTCGTTTCCTTCATCCCATCGTGGGCAGGGGCCCATAAGAATTGTATACATAGGCCTAAATCCTGCAGCCTCGGTAGTTGTTGTCCAATCACAAGAAAAATATCTGCCCTACAATTTGAAATACTGGTTTTAATAGATCTCAAGACTGAGTATGAATCTGAGCACTTCGTTAACCCATTCCAAGGCTAAAATGATAATCAGCCATCTCAGACCTGAATACTGATAATTTGATAATCTTTTCTTAATAGTCACCTGAAACTTTGAATCAGAAACAGTTGAATGACCTGTCACTGGATCATTTGAACTGTCTGTGTAGACATGTAAAAAGCCATAATGTCTGCCTTGCATACTTCGCTAAACTTCCTGTGCCACTGATAATCACTTCTCACCTTAATCTTCACACACAAATTGCTGGAGAAACTCAGCAGGCTAGGCAGCATCTCTGGGGAAGAGTACAGTCAGCATTTTGGATCTCGGCCCAAAACATTGACTGTACTCTTTTCTGGGTACACTCCGACCATAATCCATATTAAGGGACCCAAGATTTTGTGCCTTTTAATTTCCCATCCACCCAAAACTGAAGACCTTACAAGTACATTGCTCCCAACACTACTAATGTTGCCAATATCAGATGACCAACTTTATGTCCTCTTAAGTAATCTCAATAAGCCATTACTAACTGTAACCTGCATAGAGGTAAAAGTACTTCACCCATTTTCTCCCAGTAATTATGGAATGGAGTTAATTTAATAATACCACAACATAATCTCAGTGCTTGTGCTTGAACTTTATCTAGTGGTTTTAAGATTGCTGGTGAGGCTGACTCAGAAGTAACACATCCAAAATCAAAGACTGATCTGATTTAAGCAATATACCATAGATTCCGGATTTTAAGCCGCTACTTTTTTCCCACATTTTGAACAGCTTTGAACTCTGCGGCCTTTAATACGGAGCGGCTAATGCATTATTTTTTTTCATGCCGCCAAAAACATTTTGCCTCGTAACAGTAGACCAATAAAATTGATGAGTAGTTCACAGAGGTCCAATGAAATTGTACGATAAATCAAGCGCACTTTCACAATTAAATTATTGTAAATAAGTCATTTGTACTCACCCTCATCAACATGGAAAACACTCGAAGAAAAGCATTGTGCTGCCTTTATGGCAGTAATTTAGTTTATAATATTTTTGCTTAGTAATTCATTTTCTAGTTAAAGTTAGAAGAGTTTTAACTATATTTGTTTTCTGTACTACATCGCGGGATGCTATGACGTCACACCCGGTTTCGCCGCGTCTTGTGGGATACCGGTTTGCGATAAACGGGACGGCGGGGGGGAGCACATTACGCGAGCGGCATTAGATCTGAGCGAACGCTGCTTTTAAGTTAAAGGCGATCAATAACTTTTCCTGGTAGGCTGCAGTGTATATATTTTTTACCAGTCGTTAGGAGATATTGGAATGTTGTTCAGTAAAAAAGTATACGCAACGTATATTTAAAAGTAGCCGCGTTACAGGCACGGTTTGAAAAAAAGCATTTGCAATATGTATTTGTTTATGTTACCATATGGATTTAATTAAAAGTTAAAAAAATCCTCACGTGTAATATCTTTCTGTGTAAATATCTCATATTACAACGTGGGACACCTGCGGCCGAAAATCCGGTGCGGCCTGTACAAGTAAAAAATTGATTTTCTTTCTAAAATTAGAGCCAGCGGCTTTTAATCAGGTGCGCTCTGTAGTCCGGAATCTACGGTACATTGGTTTAAGTGACTTCCTACTCACACCCCAGTCACACCTAACTAATAAACTGAGCACAATTAAGGGCTTTATTTTTACACTTCTCTACAATTTTATTCACATGCACCTTCCATGTTAGCATTGTGGCCATCCACATACCTAGAAATTTTACTACTGACTCTTGTTTAAGAGTTTTACCATATAACTTGAGACCTTGCAACAGAACATTTAAATCCCCGTCTACATTCCCATTCCTCTACTTCATTAATAGCTGCCTGCATTTTCCTAATTATATAATTTGAATTCCTGCCTCTCATCTATACTACACCATCATCAGCATGTAATGATTTGGAAATGTCTGAGCCAACATTTAAGAACCTGTCATTGATCTTAATATTAAAGAGGACTGGGCAGCACACACTCCCCAGTGGAGTCCCATTCTCTTTCCGATATCCTTAAAGAATGTTGTTCCCACCCTAACTTGTATCTTCCTATCACAAAAAAATCTTGAATCCAGTTGAATATTCTACCACCTGTTCCCATCTTTTCCAGTTTAAGCAGCAGCCCTGATTCTTTATTAACTTGGGCCTTACAAATATCAGATTCTAAACCATGGTGGAGGATTACAGATACCTGGGGATACGAATTGACAATAAACTGGACTGGTCAAAGAACACTGAGGCTGTCTACAAGAAAGGTCAGAGCCATCTCTATTTCCTGAGGAGACTGAGGTCCTTTAACGTCTGCCAGACGATGCTGAGGATGTTCTACTAGGCTATGGTGGCCAGTGCTATCATGCTTGCTGTTGTGTGCTGGGGCAGCAGGCTGAGGGTAGCAAACACCAACAGAATCAACAAACTTATTCGCAAGGGCAGTGATGTTGTGGGGGTGGAACTGGACTCTCTGACGGTGGTGTCTGAAAAGAGGATGCTGTCCAAGTTGCATGCCATCTTGGACAATGACTCCCATCCACTCCATAATGTATTGGTTAGGCACAGGAGTACATTCAGCCAGAGACTCATTCCACCGAGATGTAACACTGAGCGTCATAGGAAGTCATTCCTGCCTGTGGCCATCAAACTTTACAACTCCTCCCTCGGAGTGTCAGACACCCTGAGCCAATAGGCTGGTCCTGGACTAATTTCCACCTGACATAATTTACCTATTATCATTTAATTATTTATGGTTTTATATTGCTATATTTCTACACTATTCTTGGTTGGTGCAACTGTTATGAAACCCAATTTCCCTCAGGATCAATAAAGTATGTATGTCTATCGGTCTGTAACACAGAGTCCATGGTCATTCTCCATATACAAAATCCAGATTGGCATACAGCTAATTTTCCACAAAATAAGAAAAGCCTTGCTATAACCATTCATTCCATTATCTTACATACATGTGAAGTTAGTGAAATAGGTCTGTAACTGGATTGATCTGATTGATCTTAACAGGTTTCAATATAGGCTTAACAATTGTCAATTTCCAGGAAGCAGGAAGTTGCCATTCTACCTTTATTATATTAATGAATTTCAAAGCCAGCATAGGTTTTGAATCTGAAAACCGTGTAAACAACAAACATTAACTTTCCCAGGTGGTGTCTGACCAGCACCATTAATAGCCCTTTTAAGTTCAGACAATGTAAATTCACCATCCAAACAGGAACTGAAACATTTCTCAGCAAACTGAGCATTGCTTGCCAAAACTGTTTCTCTACAAGACCTCTCTACTTGGCTGATCTATGTACACTGTCATAGGTTTTTGCTAATAATTCTATTTTTTCAGTAACTGCAGCATTCTTCCGTGATACAAAACCAGTAATGCATCTAACTCTCTCTCTCCCCCCCCCCCCCCCCCATTTTCTGTATCATACCCCAAACTTCCCCTTCCTGGATTGCTTTCCCAATGCTATTACTGTCTGTTCTCCAATACATTTTCATCACACATCTCACTGCATTTCTAACCAGACTTCTAACTTTTCTAACTTGAGCTCTTTTATAATGTATGAAAGATGAGTAGGAGTAATGCAGCCTAACTTTCCTAAAAGCTCTATTCTACTCCTTCACAGCTCTTTTACAGTCATCTGCCCTCCACTGAACAGCTTACCTTTTATTGTCTCCCAAAAGTCTGGGAGTTGATTCCTTTGCTATTGAGTTAAGTACAGAGCACAAGATGGTATTATTTTTCCCATCAATATCCTCCAAAACCAGATGTTCAGGATATCTACCTTCACATAACTCATCAAATACATCCTAATTTACCCTTTTAAAATTCCATCTGCTGATATGAGAGCATTCACTCTGATACACATCTAACCCCATTATTCAAATAATGAGGAAATGATCACTCCCCACTATTGTATTATTATATACTTCCCTGTTACACCCCTTGCTGTATCCTCAGATACCAGTGTAAGGTCTATCGTAGAAACAATGTTGTTAAATATATTTATCCTTGTACTCCTACCATCATTCAAGCATTCCACAAAGTCTTCCACCACCGTCCCATTCACATTTGTGTCACTACAAATCCACATAGTACTATATGATCATTTAAAAAAATCCCATACCATATGACCTTATTGTTTCCATTTCAACTCACACGTTACAATATATCAGGTGTTAACATTTCACAAGGGTTAGACAAATTTATTATCTGTACTTTACTATTCTTATCCCAAATTTCAACCACAATTGATTAATAAACAACCCCAATCTCCATAACTCTGTGCTTTCCCATTTTTGTCAAAGGTAGCCACTCCACCATTGCCCATTTTCAAATTTTGTCTTTTACCAACATAACCTTGTACTGAAAACTTAGACAAAGTTTTAACCATGTTTAATGTACCCATATAACATCAGGTTTATTTGGTAAATCTTCAATAAATTACTTAAAATCTTGACCAGTAGCTAACAGGCTCTAGCTTGCATTTATTTATAAAATTAGAAAAACCATAAACAGCCTTCCTTTTAAGTCTGAACGTTATTTATTCCTCCTGGTAAGGCATCATTAATGACTGAGAATTTAGTCTTTTATCTTAATGTTTATCTGCTGCTTTTAATATTTTAATTTTTCTGTTTTAATTTGTGCTGTGCAATTTACCACATCTGCCATGAAAGTGACAAATTTTAGTTTATCTGCAGTTGTTAAATCTGTTATTATACAATCATGCGCTTTTACACACTGTCTTAAATCTATCTGTATTCTGGATATTAATAGGTCCCCTTGACACTGTCTTCTGTACTTTCTGCAGAGATATTTCCACAGCTTGCTTATATATAGGACACTGCATGAACAGAGCTATGTTCTCCTTCACAGTTGCTGCATTTTAGTATGAAAGCTTCTCCACAGTTGCCATAACAATACAATTCACCACATCTACCACACCGCTCTTTATGATCAAATATGACCAAATTTCTGGCATTGAAAACATCTGAGTGCCTATAGGTTACATAACTCAAACTAAATTAACCATATACAGCAACTTCTTTCCCATCGAATTTTATCAACGGTGATAAGCTATTGTTCTCATTCCACCATAAAATCCTTTTAAATGGTAAGTGTTCACAATGTTTCCCCCCTCACACCCAACTAAATTATTACTAACTTGGCCCATGGGTACATCTAGAGGCCACTCCAGGGATTATGCCCTAAAGTCACTGTCATTCAGTATGCAGTCAGCCCTCCTTATCTGCAGGGGATTGGTTCCAGGACCCCCCACGGATACCAAAATTCACAGATGCTCAAGTCCCTTATTTAACATGTATCAGTGCAGTGTTCTTTAGGACCCAGCGGAACCCCGGACTTTATTTAACATGTCTCCGTGCGGTGGACATTAGGACCTGGCGGCACAGCTCTGAATCCGCAGTGTTTCTGTTCACGAAAATAATCACGATCACGATTGAAAATAAGGTGGAAAGAATAAAGCGATCGGGAAGAGGTGAAACACCATCAGTCGTTGGAAAAGCGTTAGGCTACAGTCGGTCAACGATCGGAACAATTTTAATGGAGAATGTGAAAGGCCCTGTCCCGATGAAAGCTACAGTTATTACTAAGCAACGCAGTGGTTAAATTATTGAAATACGCATGTTTCTTAAGAATTTTATATGCATAGAAAGGTAAAATATGTACTATATACTAAGAAAAACGTTTGACTAACTGACACTAAATAATACCGGATGTACCTGTTCTGACTTCAAATCTGACTTAAAGAAGGACTCAGGAACGGAACTCATTCATAACGCGGGGACTGCCTGTACTTTTAAGTCATTTCTAGATTACTTATAATACCTAATACAATGTAAATGCTATGTAAATAGTTGCTATACTGTACTGTTTAGGGAATCATGACAAGAAAAAGTAGTCTGTATATGCTCAAGCAACGAGTGCTGGAGAGAGAACTTACAGGTTTTCCTGATCCGCGGTTGGTTGAATCCACGCATACGGAATCCGTGGCAAGGAGGGCCGATTGTAATTTCTTGGTGTTATTTTCCTTCTTCTCACAGCTTTTAACTCTAGCTTCCTTGCGTTGCGTTAATATCTTTACAAAATATTAAGAGTGCTTCATCTCTTAAAGATTTTGCATCCACGGTATCTCCTAATGCTTTTTACAAATCCTTAGTTAGTCTAGTTGGATTTATATCAGAAATGGGTCCACATTCAAAACTCAACAGAACTTTAAACTCTTCTTTCCTTCCTTTTATTTAAATCCTGTCCACTACTTTCATCACTGGATCATAAGCCACTGCAGTCCTCAATCAAGTGCTTGTTTCCCATTTCCCCCTGACATTTGCCTTCTTCCATGCAACTCCTATCACCCAATACCACCTCCTGTACGCTACCTCTATCTTCTCTATTGCTTCCTGCCATCTCTACCTGACTTTCTGCCCATGATCAACTCCCAACTGCAGACTTAACCTTTGCTCCAACCCCAGTCAACAGAACTAAACCTCTTCCAAGTTGAGTTCCTTTTTATTGTCATTTCGACCATAACTGCTGGTACAGTACACAGTAAAAACAAGACAACGTTTTTCAGGACCATGGTGCTACATGAAACAATATAAAAACTACACTGAACGACGTGAAAACAGCGCAGAAAAAAAAACTACACTAGACTACAGATCTACCCAGGACTGCATAAAGTGCACAAAACAGTGCAGGCATTACAATAAATAATAAACAAGACAATAGGCACAGTAGAGGGCAGTAAGTTGGTGTCAGTCCAGGCTCTGGGTATTGAGGAGTCTGATAGGTCGTCATGAGGCATATCAAGACCCTGCTGCCCCCTCACTGGGCCCCCGCAGTTTGCATACCGTCCTAACTGCTCAACAGACGACACCATTGCCACCTGGCCCCAATCCACCTGGACAAAAAAGACACGTACGTTCGAATGCTGTTCATGGATTTCAGTTCAGCATTCTACACAATCATCCCTCAGAAACTGATTGGAAAGCTGAGCCTACTGGGCCTGAACACCTCCCTCTGCAACTGGATCCTAGACTTCCTGACTGGGAGACCTCAGTCAGTCCGGATCGGAGGCAGCATCTCCAACACCATCACTCTGAGCACGGAGGCTGCCCAGGGCTGTGTGCTCAGTCCACTGCTGTTCACTCTGCTGACCCACGACTGTGCTGCAACACACAGCTCAAACCACATCACCAAGTTCACCAATGACATGACTGGTGGGTCTCATCAGCAAGAACGATGAGTCAGCATACAGAGAGGAGGTGCAGCAGCTAATGGACTGGTGCAGAGCCAACAGCCTGTCTCTGAATGTGAACAAAACAAAAGAGATGGTTGTTGACTTCAGGAGGGCACGGAGCAACCACTCCCCACTGAACATCGACGGCTCCTCGGTAGAGATAGTTAACAACACCAAATTTCTTGGTGTTCACCTGGCGGAGAATCTCACCTGATCCCTCAACACCAACTCCATAGCAAAGAAAGCCCAGCAGCGTCTCTACTTTCTGCAAAGGCTGAGGAAAGTCCATCTCCCACCCCCCATCCTCATCACATTCTACAGGGGTTGTATTGAGAGCATCCTGAGCAGCTGCATCACTGCCTGGTTCAGAAATTGCGCCATCTCGGATCGTAAGACCCTGCAGCGGATAGTAAGGTCAGCTGAGAAGATCATCGGGGTTTCTCTTCCTGCCATTACGGACATGTATATATTAAAATATATACATATAAATTAAACAAGTAGTGCAAAAAGAGAGAATAAAGTGATGTAGTGCTCATGGGTTGTTTCATTGTCCATTCAGAAATCTGATGGTGGAGAGGGAAGAAGTGATTCTTAAAATGTTGAGTGTTTCTCTTCAGGCTGCTGTACCACCTCTTCTGATGGTAGTAGAAAGAAGAGAGTGTGTCCTGGTTGGTGGAAGTCTTTAATGATGAATGCTGACTTCTTGAGGCATCGAGTTTTGAAGATATTCTCAATGCTGGGGAGGCTTATGCCTATGATGAAGCTGGCTGAGCTCTCAATCCTCTGCGGTCTATTCTGATCCGATGCAGTGGACCTTTTCTTCATACCAGAGGGTGATGCAACCAGTTAGACTGTTCTCCATGGTACCCAGAGGATCCAGATGCCGCGGGCAGAAGGTAAGGCTGGAATGAAGAATGAGAACAAGGTAGCATTAGAGAAGAAATAGGGGGTGGGGTGGAAATTGCAAGTGAGGAAAAATGATGTTAAGAGAGAGAAAACACAAGAGATTGGTAGGAACGGACCTCCAAGCTTCTCTACCCTTCTCCAGCATTTAACATCATCATGGCTGATCTGCACCAGGCCTTATCTCTTCTACTGTGAAAGTTCCAAGTAGTTCTCTGTCTTCTAATCCTTCAACATTGTATCTTCTTCCCCTTGATCATTGATGCAAATAACAAAGTTCACTGTATGTCTTGATGTCTTGATGAACATGTGACAAATAAAGCTAATCTCTAAATCTGTGGTCCCCAACCACTGAGCTGTGGACTGGTACCGGGCTGCAAAGCATGTGCTACCGGGCCGTGAGGAAACGATATGATTTGGCAATATGAAACGATATGAATCAGCTGCACCGTTCCTCATTCCCTGTCACGCCCACTGTTGGAACTTGAACGCATGTGAGGTCATTACCCCCACGTCATCCATGTCAGCGTGGGAAGAAGATCAACTCCTCGAGCTTGCAAATGATGGTGGTCTGAAAAGTATATTTGACATAATATCTCTGCCGGCATTTTGGATCAAAGTCAAGGCTGAATATCCTGAGATTGCCACGAAAGCACCGAAAACATTGCTTCCATTTCCAACATCATATCTCTGTGAAGCGGGGTTTTCTGCAATGAATGCAACGAAAACTAAATTGCGGAATAGACTGGGCATAAGGAACCCCCTTCGAGTATCGCTGTCTCCCATCACCGCTTGATGGGACTGTCTTGTTGCAGGGAAACAAACCCAGGGATTGCACTGATTCAGCGATATTCATGTGTTGCAATGATTTTATATGTTCATACAGGGAAAATATGTGCTGTGTGTTTAATATTAAATTCGTTAGCTAAACCCTTTTAGAAACAAAATTGAGTGTACTAGCCACTGTGTGGAAAATAAATTGTTGGTGTTTTGGATTTTAAGATCTTTGACTCAAAAAGTCTAAGAACATAAGAATTAGGTGCAGGAGTGGGCCATCCAGTTTGTGGAGTTAGTTTTGCCATTTAATAGTTTCATGACTGATCTGTCCATGGACTCAGCACCAGCTACTTATCTTTTCCCCATAATCCTTAAATTTCCCCACTCTGCAAAAAACTATTCAATAGTGTCTTAAATATATTTAATGAGATATCCTCTTTTACTTACCTGGGCAGAGAATTCCACAGATACATTACTTACTGAATAAACAGTTTTTTCTCATCTCTGTCCTAAATCTAATCCCCCAGTTTGAGGCTATATCCCGTAGCTTTGGTCATCTATCCCTTTTATAATTTTATGTTTCTATAAAATCCCCTTTCATTCTTCTGAATTTTAGTGAGTGTAGTCCCAAGCAACTCAGGTTCTTCTCAGAGGCGAATCCCCTCATCTCCGGAATCAATCTGATGAACCTCCTCTGCACTGCTTCCAAAGCCAGTAGAAATTTCCTGAAGTCAGAAAGCCAGAACTGCACACAGTACTCCAGGTGTGGCCTCACATGTACCCTGTAGAGGTATAGCATAAGCTTCCTGCTCTCAAATTCAATATCTCTAGGAATGAGTTCCTTCTGCCACCCACAGATGCTATATGATCTGGTAAGTTTTTTCAGCAGCTTGAGTGTAAATCCAAATGGTTACTGGTGTGCAACTGCCAGTATGTTGAATTAAATCATGTACCACAATTTTGCACAGAGTTCACTCCTGAGATGTCATGTCCTTCAAGGACAATTCTATCAGCATCAGATTTGAACCTTACTTTGCAGTTCTAATTCAAGAACTCAAATGCTTTGGCATTGATGTTGCTGCCCTGATTAAGTGTGGATGCTATGAGATGGCTATCTCAAAGATGGAGATGACAATCACACCTACATCTGGAGGAGCCAAAAGGAAGTGGATCACCATCTTTAAGCATTTGTTTCTTCATTAAGGCAGAACTCGTTTGGAATCTCAGTCTTTTTAGGCTCTTGCTCACTTTAATGTGGAACCATGCATGGTGTGGTAATCAGCACTCAGGCACCAATCCTGGACGCTATGCATTAGGCCAAAGAAAAATTCTACCCTCACCTTGAGCAATCTCTCCTCAAGCCCTAAGGGAGCCAAACTGATCTTCTCTAGTTCCCTTATGCAAGAGCAGGAATTCCTCAACACCAGCTTCTGCAAAGGTGTAATTGGTAAGGAAACACATTGATAGGAAGTGTTAATTCTGTTTCATTCTTCACACATGCTGCCTTATATTGAGTATGAATCCTGTTTTGGACATGTTACTTGAAATGTGGACTTACCATAACCAACGTCATATTTTGTTACCAAGACAAGAGTAAAGGATTTTTGTGACAGCACCTTCAATTATCTGAGTGAGAGATGACAAAGAACACACACAAAATGCTGGAGAAACTGGCAGGCCAGGCAACATCTATGGAAAAAAGTACAGTTGATGTTTCAGACCGAAACCCTTTGGCAGGACTTTTTTTTTAGAAAAAAAGCTAAGCAGCAGATTTGAAAGGTGGGGGGGGAGAGGAGAGAGCAACACCAGGTGATAGGTAAAACTTGGAGGAGAAGGGATGAAGCAAAGAGCTAGGAAGTTGATTGGTGAAAGAGGCCATGGAAGAAAGAAGAAAAGGGGGGTGAGCACCAGAAGGAGGTGATGGGCAGGGAAGGAGATAATGTGAGAGAGGGACAAGGGGATAGGAAATGGTGAGGGGGGAAGGTGGAGGTATTACTGGAAGTTTGAGAAATCGATGTTCATGCCATCAGGTTGGAGGCTAACCAAACGGAATATAAGATGTTGTTCTTTCAACATAAGTGTGGCCTTACCTCGACAGTTGAGGAGGCCTTGGATGGACATATGGGAATGGGAAGTGGAATTAAAATGGGTGGCCACTGGGGAGGCCCCACTTTTTCAGGCAGAGAGTTAGTGCTGGGCCTTAGCAAGGTTAGAAGTCAGTTCGCCAGACTACTACAGCACCTCCCTTATCTGCATGTTTGATGGTGAGGTTAGGATTAGTGCGGAGGGAGTGAAGAGCCAAGCTTTCGGAAGGAGTGAGTTTGGAATAGGAGAGAGGAGTGTTAAAGTCTAAGTGGTTAATGTCCCATTGGCAGTTGTCAATGAAAAGGTACAGAGCAGGCAGAAGACCAGGGTGGGGTGTCCAGGAAGCGGAGGAGGGTTGAAGACAGGAGAAGGGGTCATTGGTGCTGGGTGGCGAGTCCTTGCCAAAGAAATAGGGTTGGAGATGGAGGTGGTGAAAGAAGAGCTCAGCTTGTGGCGGGCACAGAACTCACTGAGGTGTGGGCACAGAGGAACAAAAGGGAGGTCCTTACAGAGGACAGAACGTCTGTCTCAGAGAGGGGAAGGTCAGAGGAAATGGTGAAAATGCAGCATGGACATGGGATTGCAGGGGATATGGGGGTCCCTTACTGAGGACGAATTATCACAGTAACAAGGAAATCACCACAATGTGTTCCCATGATGGATTAACCAATACTAATTGGCTCTGTTAATTCCATCATCAAACCCCTAAATCAGGGTTTCCCAACCTGGAGTTCATGGACCCCTCAGTTAATGATAAAGGTCCATAGCATAAGAAAGGTTGGGAACCCCTGCCCTATATCTTAATAGAAATGCGGTCTCAAGAAAATTCAGTCTCAAATGACTTTAACCTGATGGCTTCCCCACCACAAAAATACTGATTAGTTTGATGAGAATGGCCAGGAAATCCAGAAACTAATTAATTGATTTAAACAGTGAGAAGGGCCTGTTGGGGCTTTCTGTAGAGCTTGAGGTCACAGGCATGGAGAGTTTTGCCAGAAATAAAAAGTGAGCAAGGCCTTTCTGGACATTCTGCAGAGTTTGATCATTTGGAATATTTGTCACTTGGTGAGGGCCAATAAAAAGAAGTTAGGTTTAAACAGAGTAGCCATTGTTACAATATGATGGAGTTAGAGTAGAGATCTGAGGTTTGGCTCTTGGCAAGGAGTGGTTAGGCTGAGGTTTCTGTCGAGTTTCTCTTTTTTTAAATTACTGCCTAGCTAGAGTAGTGAGAATGGATTCCAGGTCAGTGGTGTGCTCCTCATGTAAGATGTGTAAGATCTGGGTGACCTGTTGTGCCCCTGATTGCTACATCTGCAAGAACCGCTTCTGGATACAGCTCCTTAGAGACCGTGTTAGGGGACTAGAGATAGATGACCTACGGCTTATTTTGGAGAATGAAAGATGATAGATAGAAGCTATAGAGAGGTAGTCACCAAATTTGCAGCAGGCAGGTAGCTAGCTGACTGCCGTGAAAGGGGTAGGGAATAGGTAAATAGTGCAGAGTAGTCTATGGCCATTCCCTTCAATAGCAAGTACTGTATGCAGCTTTGAGTACTATTGAGGGGTCATGACCTACCAACAGAAAACACCAGCGCCCTGGTCTCTAGCACTGAGATGTCTCTGTAGGTTAGAAGGGAAGAGGGTAGAAGAGGAAAGTGGTGGTAATACGGGATTCAATAGGGGAACAGACAAGAATTTGTGGATGTGAAGAGACTCCCAAATGATATGTTGCCTCCCTGGTGCCAGTGTCATGGACATCTTAGATTGGGTCCACAGCATTGTTAAAGGTGACAGTGAGCAGCTGGAATTCATGGTACATATTGGTACTAACAATATAGGTAATGAAATGGATGAGGTCCTGAAGAGAGAATGCAGACAGTCCCCAGGTTACGAACGAGTTCTGTTCCTGAGTCCATCTTTAAGTCGGATTTGTACGTAAGTCGGAACAAGTACGTCTGGTATTATTTAGTGTCAGTTAGTCAAACGTTTGTCTTAGTATATAGTATATATTTTACCTTTCTATGCATATAAAACACTTAAGAACTTAAGTTTCAGTGCCGGAGCTTGGGAAGTTCCCGAGTTCGATCCAGTGACAGACCACTTCCAAGCGCACTCTCCATCCGTGCCTGGTTGATGTGGAGGATCAAAAACCTAAAACTCCAAAACCCAATAATTAAACCACTGTGTTGCTTAGTAATAATTGTAGCTTTCATCGGAGCAAGGCCTTTCTCACTTTATCCTTTAAAATTATTCCGATTGTTGACCGATTGTAGCCTAAGGCTTTTCAAATAACCGATGGAGTTTCACCTCTTTCCAATTGCTTTATTATTTCCACTTTATTTTCAATCGTGATCGTGATTATTTTCGTGAACAGAAACACTGTGGATTCAGACGTCTGCCGCCGGGTCCTAATGTCTACCGCACTACGACAGTTTAATAAGGTCTGGGGTTCCGCTGGGTCCTAAGATCCACTGCACTGAGCCAGGTTGAATAAGGGACTTGAGCATCTGAGTTTTTTGGAATCCGCGAGGGGTCCTGGAACCAATCCCTCGCAGATAAGTAGGGCCGACTTATTCTTACCCTCACTCACAAGTGATGATTAAAAAAAAGGATGATATGCCAGATGAATGTGTGACTGAAGAATTGGTGCAGGGGCAAGAGTGTGTTTCAGCTTTGTGGACCTTTGTGATCTCTTCTGGAGAAGTTATGACTTGTACAACAAGGGATAGGTTACACCTGAACTCAAAAGAGCCAGCATCCTGTGGGCAGGTTTGCTAGATCTGTGGGTGAGGGTTTAAACTAGTTTGGCAGGGGATAGGTCAGAGGATGGAGCAGCTGGTATAAAGGTAGATGGAACATGTAGAAAGGCTGTGGGGAAGGATTTTCAGTGGACAGGGCATAATTGCCGTCAGGTGGATGGGATAAATGTGTCTATTTGAATGTCAGAAGTGTCAGGAACAAACCTTATAAGGCATGAATCAGTTCATGGAATTACTACGTTGTGGCCATTGCAGAGACTAGGCTGTCACAAAGGCAGGAATGGCTGCTGGATGTTCTGGGGTTTAGACGTTTCAAAAGGGACAGGAAAGAAGGCAAAAGAGATGGGGGAGTGACATTGTATTCAAGGATAGTGCAGTCTGCCCTCCTTATCCACGGGTTTTGCATGCGCAGATTGGGAAAACCCAGAAGTTCTCTCTCCAGCACTTGTTTGAGCATGTACAGACTTTTTTTCTTGTCATTATTCCCTAAACAATGCTATATAACAACTCTTTACATAGCATTTAAATTGTATTAGGTATTATAGGTAATCTAGAGATGATTTAAAGTATACAGGAGGATGTGTGTAGTTTACCGCCGATCGGGATCGGGGAAAAAACGGAAGTTCTGTTACTAAGTAAGTTGGAACAGGTACATCCGGTATTATTTAGTGTCAGTTAGTCAAATGTTTGTCTTAGTTATAGTATATATTTCACCTTTCTATGCATAGAAGACACTTAAGAAACATATATATTTCAATGATTAAACCACTGCGTTGCTTAGTAATAATTGTAGCTTTCATCTGGGCAGGGCCTTTCTCACTTCATCCTTTAAAATTGTTCTGATTATTGACCGACTGTAGCCTAATGCTTTTCTAATGACTGATGGTGTTTCACCTCTTTCCGATCACTTTATTATTTCCACTTTATTTTCAATCGTGATCGTGGTTAATTTCGTGAGCAGAAACACTGAGGATTCAGAGCTCCGCTGGGTCTTAAAGTCCACCGCACTGTGACAGTTTAAATAAGGGACGTTTTTTGATATCTGCAGGGGGGTCGCGGAACCAATCCCCCGCTGATAAGGAGGGCCGACTGTATAACAACTGCAGAAAGGGAGGGTGTTGTGGAAGGATCATTTACTGAGTCACTGTGGGTGGAAGTCAGAAACAGGAAGGGTGCAATCACTCTATTGGAATTATTCCATCATCCCCCATCCAACAGCAACAGAGATCTGAGGAATGGATTGGGAGGCACATTTTGGAAAGTTTTAAAAATAACAATCCTGATATGACTTCAACTACTCTTATATTGATTGTGAACTCCTTAGTGAAAAAGATTTAGATGGGGCAGAATTTGTTCGGTGTATTCATTAAGGATTCCTTACACAATATGTAGACAGGTCTATTAGAAGAGAGGCCATATTGGATTTGGTACTAGGCAAGAACCTGGTCAAATGACGGATCTTTCAGTGCATGAACGTTTTGGAGAGTGACTACATCTCCCTGACTTTTATCATAGCTTTGGAGAGGGACAGAAGCATATGGTATAGGGAGGGTGAATTATACTATATGCAGAAATTTGGTGTAAATTAGGAACGGGTGTACTCAGGGAAGTGAACACCTGAATTTTGAAGGTTTGTTTAGGTAGAATGCAAGAGATTATGGATAGGTTTGTTCTATTGAGTCAGAGAAAGCATGGTAGGGCGAAGAATCCTGGTTAACAAGAGATGTGAAATATCTAGTCAAGAGGAAGAAACAAACATACTTAAAGTTTAAGAGGCAAAGGTCAGACTGGACTCTAGAGAGTTACTAGGTAGCTAAGAAGGAGCTTAAGAAGGGACTTAGGAGGCCCAGAAGGGGACAAGAGAAGTCCTTGGTGACTAGTATTTAGGAAAACCTCAAAGTGTTCTGCGCGTACATGCAGAACAGGAGAATCAAGAGTAGGACCGATTCGGGATACAAAAGGAAACATGCCTAGAGTCGGAGGTGGTAGGGGAGGTCATTATTGAATACTTTGCTTCAGTATTCTCCAGTGACAGGGACTTTGATGAATAAAACCAGTGTAAGCAGACTGGAACATGTCAGTGTTAAGAAAGAGGACAGTCTGGAGCTTTTGAAAAATATTAGGATGGCTAAGATCCTGGGGTTAGATCCAGAGAAACTTGGCTGCACAGATTCAGAACTGGCTTTCCCATAGAAGACAGAAAGTGGCAGTAAATGGAGCATATTCTTTCTCAAAGTCGGTGACCAGTGGTGTCTGCAGGGATGTGTTCTGGGGTCCATGCTGTTTGTGATTTTTATAAATGATTTGGATGATGAAGTGAAAGGGTAGGTTAGGAAGTTTGCAAATGATATGAAGGGTGGTAGTAATGGATAGTGTAGAAGTTTGTCATAGGTTAAAATAGGGCATTGAGCTAGGCTGAGAAGTGACAGATAGAGTTAAGTCTGAGAAAGTATGAAATGATTCAGTTTGGAAGGGTGAACTTGAAGGCAGAATACAAGGTTAATGGCAGGATTCCTAGCAATGTGGAGAAACAGAGGGACTTTGGGGTATACAGCCATGGTTCCCTAAAAATTGTCATGCAAAGTTGTTTGGGTGGTTAGGAAGGTATGTGGTGTTTTGGCCTTCATGAGTTGGAGGATTGAGTTCAAGAGCCACGAGGTAATACTGCTGCTTGATAAGACGAGTTAGGCTACACTTGGAATATTGTGTTCAGTTTTGGTCGCCTTTTTATAGGAATGATGTGGAAGCTTTAGAGAGGTTACAGAGGAGATTTAACAGGATGCTGCCTGGATCTGAGAGAATATCTTAAGAGGAAAGTTTGTGTAAGCTAAGTGTATAAGATGATAAGATGCATAGATAGAATGGACAGCCAGCTTCTTATTCCCATGGCAGCAATGGCTAGTACAAGGGGGCATAATTTTAAGGTAATCGGATGAAAGTAGAGTGGAGGGATTTCAGAGTTAGCTATTTTTTACACAGTAATGATGAGAATGCAGAACTGCCAGGGTGGTGGTAGGGACAGATACATTGGGGACATTTGAGAGACATAGGTGGGCACATGGATGAAAGACAAATAGAAGCTAGGTGGGAGGAAAAGGTTAGATTGATCATAGAATAGGTTAAAAGGTCAGCAGAACATTGTGGGCTGAAAGTCTTGTACTTTGTTGTACTGTTCCATTAATTGTAATTGTAAGCATTCTTGATTGGGAACACCATTGTATCTCCAGGCATGATAGTGTCTGAAGGCCAAGATTTTGCATAGTGAAGACGAGATGTTAGAAAGGAAAGGACACACGAAATCTAGTAATTGATCACTATCTATTGTGTACATGGATTCTTCAGTGCCACGAAGACTATGTTCTGGTCCAGACACTCATGGATACATGGCAAAGTGCTCAAGTGCAGAAAGATAGAATGTATCTTTGAAAACTTTCTCAGTGGAGACTCTCTTTTTGCCGTGTTCTTGCAGTGATTCATTGGTTGCTTTCTCAATACTACACCACATGGGCAAAATTTTGGAAAGGCTACCCAAAAGTGTAACTGAAAAAGTGCCTGCTGAATGTTCAGACATTGAGAAATACTGCACACGTTTGTCATCTTATCTTTCTTAACTGAAAAGGTGAGACCATGAAATAAATCTCATGGATGCCTCAATTTTAAGCATTATCAAGGTGATATATTCAATTTTTTATTCACATTTCATTACAATGTAAGAGAAGGCTATTAATTCCATCAATTTTATGCTCTGTGCTGCCCTATTATTATAAGGAAAGCCATGTGGAAAATTATAAAAGGAACTTCCATCTGGCTCTGTCCCAGGACCAAACAGGTCCTTGTATGGTCACAATATGAATTTTATTCAAAGAGAAGTGTAAATGGTGTTCAGCAAATGCACGAAAATACTGCAGGATGATTGCTGCGCATTGCCCTTTTCTGACCTCTCAAAAGCCTTTGTTTCCATTCAGAGAGAGATTATTGAAAATGTTTGTCATATTTGGCTAAATTTAGCAACACATTATCATTCTATATCTAGAATGTTGAAATTCTGTGCATCATTTGCAAGTCAACAAATTGGACCGTATGATATCATTCAAACTAACATTAAGCCAGAAAGATATTGCACCAACCTCTTTAGTTTCACATTCAGCAATCTCTATGCTGTAATGGAATTCTCCTAACTCCTTTCACCCTTCTCTCCTTTCGGTGACAGTGGATGTTAAAGTGAAAGTTGAGCTTATTGCCATATGCAGTACATGTATAATGGAAAAAATGAATTGCAGCAGCATCACACAGACACTTAGCATTCATATGGTTGGCATTCACAAGAATAAAGATAAATACAAGTTTTACAAAAGAACACAAATAGAACCATTCAGAAATCTGATAGCGGGAAGAAGAACTGAATGATGAATAAACTCTTCTCGGGCTCAAGCCGGGTACAGGTATCGATTATAACTGCTGTTTCGATAAAGGACTCTGCCAGCTTCAGGGATGATGCCTCGGCACATCTAGTCTGGTGGTATTTATACCCCTGCATTCTGTCCCTCCTGATTGGTTAATCCTCATCTGTCAAGTTTCCACTCTCCCACCTTGTTATAATCAACTTCCAGTTCTTGAGCAATTCAGTTTGTAAGCAAGGTGAGAGAGTGGAACATGGTTGGATGAGGACTAGCCAATCAGGAGGGATGGAATGCAGGGGTATAAATACCACCAGATTAGACATGCCCAGATATCATTCCTGAAGAAGATGGCAGAGTTTGTCATTGAAACGTCGATTATAATCGATACCTGTACCTGCGTTGAAGCCCAAGAAGAGTGGTTTCATCATATGAGCCGGAAAAGCACTAGATCCTTTATCAAGAACTGGAAAGTTAAAGGGAAGTAGCTCTTTTTGAACCTGATGATCTGGGTCTTCATGTTTCTATATTTCCTGCCCTATGGTAGCTGCAAAAAGTTGGCATGGCCATGCATGTTGCCTTCCTGGAACAATGCCTCCTGTAGATACTGCCAATGGTGGGAGGGATATATTGGGCAGATTGCAATGTTGGGTAGTGGAGGGATACTAATGAAGCCTTGATTGGTTTGTGTACCCATCACGGTGAGCTAGGTTATTTGAAGCAAATGTATATTTTAGTGAAAAGTATTATAGAAAACTGGGATGAAACAGATCTCTTGCCTACTATGTGACAGCTGTGTGCAAATGGTTCATCCACCAAGTGCATTGCAAGTGCATAAAAATTCAGTAGCCCCATCTTTATTTTAGTTATGGTAGTAAAGCCAGAGTCATACAAGCTCAAGATATGATTAAGTGCCCCATCTTTGAACCAGTTCAAAACATCTGGAAAATGTACCCAAAAAATGTCGACCTTGGTGAGGTGTTTGGAAATCAAGTACAGTCGGCCCTCCTTATCCGTGAGAGATTGGTTCTGGGACCCCTCGTGGATACCAAAAAACGCAGATGCTCAAGTCTCTTATTCAACCCTGTTTCAATGTGGTGGACCTTAGAACCCAGCGGAACCCCAGACCTTATCTAACCCGTCTCAGTGCAGTGAACATTAGGACCTGGCGGCGGAGCTCTGAATCCACCGTGTTTATGTTCATGAAAATAATCACGATTGAAAATAAAGTGGAAATAATAAAGCAATCGGGAAAAGGTGAAACGCCATCAGTCATTGTAAAAGCATTAGGCTACGTCAGTCAATGATTGGAACAATTTAAAGGATAAAGTGAGAAAGGCCCTGCTCTGCTGAAAGCTACAATTATTACTAAGCAATGCAGTGGTTTAATTATTGGGTTTTGGGGTTCTGAATTTTTGATCCTCCGCATCAACCCGGCACAGATGGAGAGCACACTCGAAAGCGGTCTGTCACTGGCTCGCAGCCCGGCGCTAAAACATATGTTCTTAAGTGTTTTATATGCATAGAAAGGTAAAATATATACTGTATACTAAGACAAAATGTTTGACTAACTGATGCTAAATGATACTGGATGTACCTGTTACTACTTAACGTAGAAAGAGAACTTCCGATTTTTTTCGATCCTGATCCATGATAACCCTCATACATCCTCCTGAAAACTTTAAATCATCTCTAGATTACTTATAATACCTAATACAATGTAAATGCTATGTAAAATAGTTGTTATACTGCATTGTTTAGGGACAAGAAAAAGAAGTCTAAATCTTTTTGCTATGTAACTTCTATGTAAAGAAAAGCTTACTACTAAAAAAACTTACTACTAGAAAAGCTTACGTACTAATCTTTTTAATTTACTTTCACCATTGTATTTCAGTTTTTGGTCATTATTATTAATTCTCTGAAGGTGAATTTTTTTAACGTTTTGATATATATCTTTTTTTTCATTTTTTGTGTAACTAAATGTGTTTCTTTTTTAAAATACTTTTTGCTTGTTTTTTGATTTCGCCTTTTTTTTGTCGTCTTCTTCCTATAATGCCTTTCTTATCACATCCTAACTTTTATTTGTTCGGGTTTTAACCCGATTTATAAGTTACCAGTGTTCATGTTCTTTTTGTTTTCTTTTTACTAGCAATTATATTAAGAAGTCTTTTTTAGTATAGTATAGGATTTTGGGTGGATTTTTTTTTCTCCTTCATATATTTGGAGTCGCCTTCTGGAGACTTGGAGATAGATTTAGTTAGAGGTTACATGATTATGTAACTTCGCTATGTGTAACTAAGGTTGCTATGGTTAATGTTTACGCTCCAAACATGGATTATCTTGATTTCTTTAAGTCTTTATTTACTTCTCTACCTAATCTAAATGAATATATGTTAAAAATGGGTGGTGACTTCAATTGTTGTTTAAATCCTTTGCTGGATAGATCTATATCCATTCAGACTTTACCAAATAAGTCGGCCACTTATATCAATTCTTTTTTGACTGATACTGGAATTTTCGATATTTGGAGATTTCTACATCCTAAGGACAAAGAGTTTTCATTTTTCTCACATGTCTATCAATCTTACTCGAGAATTGACTACTTTTTCATTGACTCTCGTTTTATTCCATCTGTAATTGGTTGTAATTATGACATTATAGCCATCTCTGATCATGCTCCAATGAAACTTTCTATTAAATTAATGGACACAGCTCCTAGTACTAAGCAATGGCAATTTGATTCTACCTTACTACAAGATCCGGCTTTCATTAAATTTATCAAGGAACAGATTGATTTCTTCTTTTCAACTAATTCCACGGATGAAATCTCCTGCGGAACACTTTGGGACACTTTTAAAGCATATATACGTGGACAGATTATCTCCTATTCTGTTGGTTTGAGAAAACGTATTAAGAAGAAAACTCTTTTATTGGTTGATAAGATTAAAGAAATTGACAAGAAATATTCGATTGCTCCTAGTAAGGAGCTTTACAAACAAAGGGTTGAACTTCAAATGGAACACAGTTTGTTACTTACATCTTCGATTGAAAATCAATCAATGAAAACCAGAAGTGGTTTTTATATACATAGTGATAAATCGGGTAAACTGTTAGCTAACCAATTGAAGAATGCTTCGGTTAAACGTCAAATTATTAAGATTCGCCAACAGAATGGTGACCTGACAGTTAATCATGATGAGATAAATAAATCTTTTCAAGATTTTTATACCTCCCTGTATCATTCTGAATTTCCTCATGATCATAATACCATGCATGATTTTTTAGGGAAATTGAATTTTCCAAAATTATCATCTGAAGAACTTTTAATATTAGAAACTCCTATTACGGATGCAGAAATTAAAGGTGTTATTTCCTCTATGAATTCCGGGAAAGCACCAGGTCCAGATGGGTATACAGTGGAATTTTTAAAGTTTTTTTCCTCTACTCTTTCTCCTTGGTTATGCAGGGTTTTTGAAGAAGCAATTAGACTAGGTAAACTACCACAATCTTTTCATAGAGCTTCCATTTCTTTAATATTGAAAAAAGATAAAGACCCTACTGACTGTGCATCCTATAGACCAATATCTCTTTTGAATGTAGATTCCAAGATCTTTTCCAAGTTATTGGTGACCAGGCTGGAGAAGGTATTACCTCAAATTATCTCAGAGGATCAAACTGGTTTTATTAAAAATAGTTATTCTTTTTTCAGTATTAGGAGATCATTGAATATTGTTTATACTCCTTCACGCAGTACCTCAGAATGTGTCATTTCATTAGATGCGGAGAAAGCATTTGATAGAGTTGAATGGCTATATTTATTTACTGTGCTTGAGAAGTTTAATTTTAGTCCGACATTTATATCCTGGATTAAATTGATATATACTCTAGTAGCCTTGGTTTTTATTAATAATCAAAGATCTCCCTTTTTTCGTTTATTTCGGGGTACCAGGCAAGGCTGTCCTCTTAGTCCATTATTATTTGATATTGCTCTGGAACCTTTGGCATTTGCTATTAGAGAACCACCTAACATTTTTGGCATTACTCGAGGGATAGATATACATAAGTTGTCATTATATGCAGATGATCTGTTATTATACATTTCTGATCCTGAGAAATTCATTCCTGCAGTTATATCATTATTGGCTCAGTTTAGTAATTTTTCCAGGTATAAATTGAATCTTAATAAGAGTGAATTGTTCCCCTTAAATAGACAGGTTCCAATTTATGGAAATTTACCTTTTAAATTAGTTAATGACTTTTTTATATACTTAGGGATTAAAATTGCAAAAAATCATAAGGAGTTATTCAAGGTTAATTTTTTACCCTTAATTGATCAGATTAAATGTTTGTTTACTAAATGGTCACCATTGTCTTTATCTCTGATAGGTCGGATTAATGCTATTAAGATGATTATTTTACCCAAGTTCTTATATATATTTCAAGCGGTACCAATTTTTATTCCAAAATCCTAGATTGGGTAAAAGATATTTACAGAAGTCAAAGAAGGAAGGTGGATTGGCATTGCCTAATTTTAGATTTTATTATTGGGCAATTAATATTCGATATTTGTTGGTTAAGGGATCTGGATTTATCTCCTAGCCCTCATTGGGTAAATCTGGAAATTAAATCTGTACAAGGATTTTCTTTGGGTTCTATTTTAGGGACTGCTCTTCCCTTTGCTCTTTCTAAATTGCATAAACAAATTGACAATCCGATAGTTAAGTACACTTTACGTATATGGTTTCAATTTCAGAAATTTTTTGGGTTGAATCAGTTTGTTTTAGCAATTCCTATTGTATCCAGTTTCATTTTTCATCCCTCTATTATGGACTAAGCTTATTCAGCTTGGAAGACTAAAGGTATACTACGATTTTCTGATTTATTTTTGGATAATTGTTTTATGTCTTTTGAACAATTATCTAATAAATATAATTTGCCGAGATCTCATTTTTTTAGATATTTGCAGATTAGGAATTTTTTAAACACTGTACTTCCTACCTTTCCAAATCTTGTTTCTTCAGGTATTTTGGAGAAATTGTTAGAACTAAATCCTTTTCAGAAAGGTGTAATATCAAATGTTTACAATATAATTATGAAAATACATTCAGAAGCCTTTTATAACATTAAAAATGATTGGGAAAGAGAACTTAACCTTACTATCCCTATTGAGAATTGGGATAAAATTCTTCAATTAGTTAATTTATCCTCTATATGTGCTAAACATTCATTGATACAGTTTAAAGTAGTGCACAGGGCTCATATGTCCAAGGATAAATTGGCTCGTTTTTATTCCCATATAAATCCTATATGTGACAGATGTCATTCTGAGATAGCTTCTTTAATTCATATGTTTTGGTCATGTCCGCTTTTGAAAAAATATTGGAAAGACATTTTTGATATTATTTCCACAGTATTGAACATTAATTTACAACTTCATCCTATTACTGTAATCTTTGGTTTACCAATGATAGAGTCAATTCATTTATCATCTTCTGCTTGTCGGATGATTGCATTCCTTACATTAATGGCTAGAAGATCTATTTTGTTGAATTGGAAAGAAATTAATCCCCCCCACCATATTTCATTGGTTTTCTCAAACTATGTTATGTCTAAATTTGGGAAAAATTAGAAGTGTTATATATGACCCTTCTATTAAATTTGAAAAGACTTGGAGGCCATTTATTCAATATTTTCACATGATGTAATTCGACCCTGTTCCAATTCTATTTGTTTTACCGGTTTTGATTATATGTATGTTGAGAGGATCGGAGTTGGGAACATGATGATTCTTTGTCTTTTTATAGATACTATAAACAGCCCATTTTTTCCCTTCCTTTTTTCCTTTTTTTCTCCCCTTTTTTTCTCTTTATTAGTTAGTGGTCAGTTTGTTAGATTATTTTTTCTTAGGGCAATAATTTTTTTTTCTCTTTTTCTCTTTCTTTTTCTCAACATGATATACCTAGTTTTTTTTGTTGTTTCGTGTATATGATAGTTGTATCATTCATGATTTGAGAAGACTTAACTATATTGTACTTAATGCTTGTGTATCCTTTTATGTTCATTTTAATTTTGTAATTTTGTAATCCCAATAACTATGTATTAATCTTATCATGTTGATATTAATAAAAAGATTGAAAAAGAAAGTAAAAACACTCATGATTTGTAAATGCAGCCAAACTTAAAGTTGTTACCATCATAAAACAAGGATGTTCCATTCAAATGCTAGAGATGTTTTTATAGAGTTATATAAACATCCACTGAGCTTGCCACATTCTATGGGATAACGTCCTATTGTATGCCATAGACAGCAATTTGAGTCACTGGGGCAATGCACGCTTGCTAAAATTTTAGTTAATCTACAAACAGAGTCTGCTAATCATCAATTATATCTCTAATGAGTCAACAGCAAGAACTTTCATTAATTTTGCAAAGGGAAGTTGTTTTGTTCCATTTGTTGCATTTTAATTTAAAAATCACTGTATTCACAGCAGCAACAATTTCGTGAAAGATTCCTTTGGCACTGCAGTGATTCACATTGCCATAATGATTACCGTAGATTCCGGACTACAGAGCGCACCTGATTTTAAGCCGCTGGCTCTAATTTTAGAAATAAAATCATTTTTTTAATTGTAAAGGCCGCACCGGATTTTCGGCCGCAGGTGTCCCACGTTGTAATATGAGATATTTACACAGAAAGATATTACACGTGAGGATTTTTTTAACTTTTAATTAAATCCATATGGTAACAAAAACAAATACATATTGCAAATGCTTTTTTTCGAACCGTGCCCGTACGCGGCTACTTTTAAATATACGTTGCGTATACTTCTTTACTGAACAACATTCCAATATCTCCTAACGACTGGTAAAAAAATATATATATTGCAGCCTACCAGGAAAAGTTATTGATACCTTTAACTTAAAAGCAGAGTTCGCTCAGATCCAAAGCCGCTCACGTAATGCGCTCCCTCCCTCCGTCCCGTTTCATCGCAAACCGGCATTTTCCCACAAGACACCGCAAAACCGGGTGTGACGTCATAGCATCCCGCGATGTAGTACAGAAAACAAATATAGTTTAAACTAAGTAGGCAGCACAATGCTTCGAGTGTTTTCCATGTTGATGAGGGTGAGTACAAATGACTGATTTACAATAATTTAATTGTGAAAGTGCGCTTGATTTATCGTACAATTTCATTGGACCTCTGTGAACTACTCATCAATTTTATTGGTCTACTGTTACGAGGCAAAATGTTTACGAGGCGGCATGAAAAAAATCATGCATTAGCCGCTTCGGATTATTGGCCGCAAAGTTCAAAGCTGTTCAAAATGTGGGAAAAAAGTAGCGGCTTAAAATCCGGAATCTACGGTATTCTACTTGAAAATGAGTATGCTGTTTATAAGATTTTTAAAGTTCTTTTAATTCAACTTTGCCTATTACAAATGCTTTTCTATTTTCATTAAGTAAATCACAGATAAAGCTATCTCTAAGCATCTACTTGTATTCCTGATAATCTATTTTTCATTTTCTAGTGATTTCCTTTAACTGCTATACTGAGAAAAATATTCTGTAGCTCAGCGTCAATACTTGTGACCAGGTGTTTTTGGGTGCTCCAGTTTCTTTTTACATTCCAAAGACGTGGTTGTTATGGTAATTGGCCAATGTAAATTGCACTTGGTATATAGATGAGTGGTAGAACCTAGAACAAGTTCATGGGAATGTGAAGACGATAAGAAATAAGATTAATGTAGGATTAGTTTAAATAGGTGTTTGATGGAAGACGAGAGGGACTATTCCTGTGCCCATTGAGCCGATCCAAAAGTGCCTGAAGTACAATTCAATCAAGCTCCGCCTGTGTCTTAACTTTTACTTTTATGCCCACTGACCTACATTGACTATGTCCACCAACATCACGCATTCATTTAAAATTTTTATTTAACACCTCCGTGATCTTGCTCTCCAATCTGCATGCGTTGCTCAATATGAAAACATTCCATTGTTACCCTCTACTGCATCACTGATATTATTCATCACCCCAATATTAACAGCTGTGATTTCAATCATCCAGGTCATAAACTGAGGAATTTCATCTCTAAATCTCTCCAAGCTGCTGTTCTCTAAGACTTTTGGTAATGCTCATCTGGTTGATCCAATTTATTAATGCATCTTAATAACTCTCTTGGCGCAATGTCAATTTTTTATAACTTGTATCACTGTCAGATACCTTTGGACACTTTCCAATGTTTAAACTTGTTTAATTTTCATGACTATTAAAATTAAGTTGTGTTGCTGTGTTAATGAAAAAATAATGTTTGTACAACATGATATAGTCTTTGATGAAAGGATCATCACACAGCAGATTTGGTCATTGTGAAATGTTTTCTCAAATAGAAGCTAAGTACAGCACCCATAGCAGCTAGGTCTTCACAGTTTTCTGTTTCTTCTAGCACTTATTAACTGTCTGATTACTGAGCTCTTCCTCAAAAATCATTAATCAACCAAGGCATCATGTTTGCATTTCTTTACTGTTACAGCCAAATACTAGATAATAGCCCTGCTATTTAAATCATATGTAGGGCAAGGATGTTGATTTGGATTATGATGTTTGCTTTCCTGCCTTCCCAATGACCAGGTTTTATTTGTATTTTTGCAGGATGGCTTATTGAATGTATAGAATTAGAAGACTTCCTGTAATTGGTAGTTCTAGGGATATTATTTTCTTATTAGCTAAAAGATTGCTGTTCATTAACCTCAGAGCAATGCTGTTATGGGCATTTAATCCTTTTATCAAAACATTGCCATGCTTCTAGTGGTTGGAGTATACTGAAAGCTGCTGCTACCTGATCACCTCAAAGAAAATGTCGTGTTTCCCTCCTGAAATAAGTAAACCATACAGCATTTCTTGCTTTGATCTTCAGTACTTTTAGTTAAATTGAACTTGAGATTGATTACCAATTATTCTTCCCTAATATTTGTGAAGGAAAAGAATTTCAGCATGTATATTTTATACATTTCTCTGACATTAAATGTACCTATTGAGACCTAATATTAAATAAATTTCTTGCCTCAAGTATCCATGAGTCCCATATGACTATGCAGTTCTGTTATGAGATGACTCTTTGTGCTTTAGAATCCCGATGTGATAGTATGGCAGCATCAGAATAGAATTCTGAATCAGGTTTATTCTCATTGACTTGTATATTGTGAAATTTGATGTTTTGCAGCAGCAGTACAGTGCAAATACATAAAATTACAAAATAAATGGTGCAAAAAATGAAATAGTAAGGTAGTGTGCATAGTTTCATGAACTGTTCAGATATTTGATGGCAGAGGAGAAGAAGCTGCTCTTAAATCATTGAGTGTGGGTCTTCAGGCTTCTGTATCTCTTCTCTGATGGTACTAATGAGAAGGGGACATTCCTGGATTGTGAGATGCTTTAACTGTCAGCCTGGAATAGTCTTGGTTATTCCTTATTCTTCCTAATTATTGAGTAAATGAACTCTCCTTAACAGAAGCAGAATAGGGAATGAGGTCTTGAGGTGACACAGTGGTGCATCCATTGGAATTCTGTACCCCAGAGTATTGTGGAAGCTCAATTCTCAAGTTCATTCAAAATAGACAATGTGTTTATCTTTTATAAAAGCATCAAGAATAGTACAGGAAAATGCCCTGGTGGAGGTAGATTCGCTGTGATTGTAACAAGTGGTGGAGCAGCCTCTAAGAACTGGATATTCTACTGTTGGGGTCATATATTGTGTGGTGCTCCCAGTGTGGCCTCTTGTATGTCGGTGAGACCCAATGTAGATTGGGAGACTGCTTCACCAAGCACCTGCACTCTGTCCGCCTGAAAAAGTGAAATTTCACAGTGGCCACCCATTTTAATTCCATTTCCCATTCCCATTCCTATATGTTTATCCATGGCCTCCTCCACTGTCGTGATGAGGCCACACTTAGGTTTAAGGAACAACACCTTACACTCTGTTTGGGTAGCCTCCAACCTGATGGCATGAACATCGATTTCTCGAACTTCCGGTAAATCTTCTCACTCCCTCCCCCTTCACCATTTCCCATCCCCCTTTCCCTCTCTCACCTTATCTCCTTGCCTGCCCATCACCTCACTCTGGTGCTGCTCCCTGCCCCCCCCCCACCTTTTTCTTTCGTCTATGGCCTTCTGTTTCTTTTGCCAATTTACTTCCCAGCTCTTTACATCACCCCTCCCCCTTCAGTTTTCGCCTATCACCTTGTGTTTCTCTCTCCCCTCCCCCCACATTTTAAATCTACTCTTCAGCTTTTTTTCTGCAGTCCTGCAGAAGGGTTTTGGCCCAAAATATCAACTGTACTCTTTTCCTATGCCTGCTGAGTTCCAGCATTTTGTATGTAGTTGCTTGGATTTCCAGCATCTGCAAATTTTCTCTTGTTTGTGATTGGATATCTTGTTGTGTTCCTTTTATGTTCTTATAAGTAGTTTATAGCTTTTGCTTGTTATTGTGATGCAATTGCAAAAATATCTCTTGGTAATTTAACGACAAAATAATCAATGTTTGTAGAAGTTCATTTTTTGCAGTTTGATGTTAAAATCTGTACATCTATTTATAAAATTATGAGATGCATTGAAGGCCTATGGGCATCTGTAGCAAAACCATCATTTGTTGCTTTTGAGAAAATGCCCTCTTTGAACTGTTGTTTTATGTTTCATGTTTACAGTGCTATAGTGCTGTTACGAAGCTGATTTGAAGCTGGGATGGTGTGTGACACAGAAGGGTGCATATTGTTCTCTGTACATCTGCTGTTTTCCTTCCAGATGGTGGAGGTCATGGGTTGGTTATCCATTATTATTGAACAGAGAGAAAGATTTAGAAGAATAGTTTTGTAAAAACAAGTGAAGAGGGGTGATGGAAATAATGAGAATGTTATTGCTGGGAGCTGGACTATCTTAATACAGGCAAACAAGGAAGGAGTTCAAAATAGAGAGCAATTCATTACAAACTGTTCTGGATTTCATTCCAAATTAACACAGGGATTGGTGCTATGACCCTTACTGTTTGTAATATATCTGATAGATTTGGATAGACGTAGAAAGTACGATCAGTAAATTCACAGATTCCACTAAGAGCTGTGGAGTTGTTGACAGTGTGGAAGATGGGCAGGGTGATATTGATGTATTGGTGGAATGGGCTGATGAATGGCAGATAGAGTTAATCTTGATAATCCTGAACAGATTAGATATGGCAAAGTTATTTCCCATGGTAGGAGTGCATGACTTCAGGATTGAAGGACGTCCATTTAGAACAGAGTTGCGGAGAAATTACTTTAATCAGAGGTGGTTAATCTGTGGAATTTGTTGCCGAGTGGTTGTGGAGGCCAAGTCATTGGGTGCATGTAATGCAGAGATAGATAGGTTCTTGATTAGCCAGGGTATCAGAGGGTATGGGGATGACTGGGAGAAGTGGAGCAGACTCGATGGGCCGAATGGCCTACTTCTGCTCCCATATTTTATGGCCTTATGGTCTTACTGTGTGAGGAGGTGCATTTTGAGAGCACTGATGAAGTTAAGAGATACACCATAAATAGTAAGGCACTAGAAAGTATTAAGGAACAGGAGGACCCCGGTGTGCAAGTCCAAAGATCCTTGAAGGTGACAGTATAGGTAATGAAGGCATATAAGATACTGGTCTTCATTAGTCGGGACATTGAATCTATGCTGGAAAATGGTTGTGAGATAAATCATCCTTGATTTTGATGAATTGCAGAAGCAGCAAGATTGCCTATGTCCATTTCTTTATTCTGAAAAAAACTGTATATTGGAGACAAATGTGTAATTAAGAAAGAGATATGAAAAGCAACTGTACAGAAAACTGTTTCCTGTAGACGCTGATCAGACTTGCACAATGACAGAGTGGAATTTTAGACCATTCCTTCATACAAAACTGTTTCAGTTTATCAATATTTTTGGAATACCTTGCATGAACAGCCCTCTTCAGGTCATGTCGCAGAATCTCAATTGGGTTAAGTTCTGGACTCTGACTTGGCCATTCCAAAACATGATTTTTCTTCTTCTTAAACCATTCCGTTGTCAATTTGCTCTTGTGTTTTGGATCATAGACTGGTAGCAGCATCCAACTTATATATAGCTTCAGATGACAAATCACTGCCCTGACACTCTCTTGTAAAATGTCTTGATATAATTATGAAATCATTGTTTCCTCAATGTCTGCAAGCTGTCCAGGCCCTGAGGCAGCAAAGCAGCCCCAAACCATGATGCACCTTCTACCATGCTTCACAGTTGGGATGAGGTTTTGATGTTTGTGTGCAGTGTCCTTTTCCCTCCAAACATAGCAATGTGCATTTCTGCCAAAAAGTTTGACTTCTGTCTCACTCGTCCACAGAATATTGTCGAGAAGGATTGTGAATATCCAGGTGGCCTTTTGCAAACTTGGGAGTTGCAGCAATGTGTATTTTTTTTGGAAAGCAGAGGTTTCCTCAATGGTGTCCTTCATCTACACTATTATTCAGTGTTTTTCTTATAGTGGACATCTGAATAGAGACCAGAGGTAGTGTGGCACAGTGTACCCGCTGGAGTTGCTGTTTCTCTCCAGTGATCGCTCACAGAAGGCAAGATGTATTGTGTTCGACTGCGCACTGTGACACCATTCATGGACTTGGACTGTATTTTTATGTGTGACAGTATTTTACTGCTGTCTTATATGCGCTATGTGTGACTGTTGCTACTGTGTTCTTCATCTTGGCCCAGGAGTAGTTCTGTCTTGTTTGGCTGTATTCACGTAGGTTTGAATGACAATTAGACATGAACTATTGAATCCCCTTTCACCAATATATATCTCTCCTCCCTTATTCTGTTCTGAGCCAGGCTTAGTGCCGGAGACCTGATGGCTGTGGCTTTTCCCTGGTAGGTCAACCTTGCCCCCCCCCCCCCCCCCAAACTGTATTTAAAGCAATATACTTGTTATTAAGGGGAATAGTGCAGGGATCTCTGCACCATCTGCCTTTTCCATTCCCCTCTACCTCCCTCCTGCCTCCCTGTAACTCTGATCTGTCATCTCATCATTTTCCTGATGACCACGGGTCATCCAGTTGCAGCTCCATTTTCCTAACACGATCTGTAAGGAGCTGCAGCTAGATGCACGTCATGCAGATGTATTTATCGGGGAGAATGGAGGTCCACTGGAACTCCCACATGAAGAACACTCCACTGACCCTGGATTAATGCTCAGTGCTCTAGGTAGGCTCAATAGACAAAGAAAGAAAATAAAACTCATCAGAAATTTACTTTATCTCTGCCTCCTCTCGCGAAAGCCACAGGCTTTTCACTCTCTCATTTTGGACTGCTCCTGCAATGATCTGGTAATTTAGGTACCATGTTATGTTTCCCATCAGATCAATTATTTTTGGGTACTGATTTGAGATGATTGTAGAAGGGACTTGGGAGAATTTCCCTATTCATCTTTGAACTTAATGCAATCTTTTGTCTCCATATGAGAAGACAAATGAATCATCTTGTGTCATTTTACATAGAAGAAAGAAGGTGCCTGCAAGCTAATCCTGCTGAGACATTTAGTATTCTGATCTTTGCAGGGAGCAAAGTAAAACGTAAAGGACATTGTAAAGAAATGAAGATAATTTTCAACTTCAGGAGTGATGGGATTTTTTTTCCAGGGCTGGGAAATCAAGAACTAGGATGTACATGTTTATAATGAGAAGGGAGACATTTCATGGATAGCTGAAGGGTGACTTTTTCACTTGGGGAATGGTCAGTGTATGGAATGGCCTATTAGAGGATGTAATTGAGGCAGGTATAGTGACAGCATTTGGACTGATTAGGAAATATTAGAGGGATATGGGATATTTGGGCAAATGGGTTTTTAGTTTGGATGGGAATTGTAGGCATGGACCACTTGGGCTGCCTGCTTCTGTGCTTTTTAGCTCTATCACTTGTGCTGGTGACCCCTGTGATATGGATGCTCAGGTTCTGGCAATTTATCCTTGTACTATTCACTACCCAGAAACTTGATATATGGAATAGAATTCATTCTTATAGAATTTGTGTGTGAAGAATTCAACGCAGATGTTTGAGTCTGTGGAATCTCCATGGAATGTTGTGGAGGATCAATCAATGAATATATTTGAGGAGGAGGTAGATAGATTTCTCAGAACAAAAACCATTAAATAGTTGGGGAGCAATGGGAAAATTAGTTCAATGAAAAAGGATCAGTCATGATAGTGTTGAATGGCCGAGCAGGCATGAAGGACCAAATGGCCTCCACTTACAAGTTTTCCATGTTTCTGTGTCCTCTTTCTGTCATCAAGGATGGTGCTTGGACTGATGAGTGCTTTGGCATTTTCTACTTTTGCTTCAGCTTTCTAGCATCCCCAGGTTTCTTCTTCAGGGTATGAGTTTGCACCAAGGGCAGCAATGGGAGGGGGGAATGAGGAAGACAGTAGAATGCATGGGTGGCATGATGGTGTTGTGATTAGCATAATGTGATACAGTGCCATTGACCCAGGTTCAATTCTGCCACTTTCTGTGTGTTCTCCTTGTGGATTTCCACTGGGTGTTCCAGTTTCCTACTGCATTCCAGGGATGTACGGTTTAGTAGGTTAATTGGTCACATAGAGTAATTGGGTGGCACAGGTTCTTTGGGCCAGAAGGGCCTGTTACTGTACTGTATCTCTAAATAAATAAATAAAATTATCCCAAAAGAAATGTTTCTAACCCGCTTCATGCCACCTTGGCTGAACATGGGCACTTTTAGTAATAGTCTAAGCCAACTGTGCTGCTCCAAAGAGCACTATAAGACCATAAGACATAAGAGCATAACCAGGCCATTCAGTCCATCAAGTCTACTCTGCCATTCCATCATGGCTGATCCCAGATCACATTCAACCCCATACATCTGCCTTCTTGCAATGGACTTGGCCTCAACCACAGTCTGTCACAGAGTTTTCCACAGATTCACCATTCTCTGGTTAAAAAAATACCACTGTTCTAAAAGGCTGCACCCTCAATTTTGAGACTCTGCTCTCTAGTTCTGGATAACACTACCATAGGAAACATCCTCAACACATCCATCTTGTGTAATCCTTTCAACATACAGTAGGTTTCAAAGAGATTCCCATAAATTCTTCTAGATTCCAGTGAGTACAGGCCTAAAGCTGTCAAAAGCTACTCATATGTTAACCCCTTCATTCCCAGAATCATCCCTGTGAACTTGCTCTGGACTCTGTCCAATGACAACACATCCTTTCTGAGATATGGGGCTCAACACTTGACAATATTCCAAGTGCAGCCTGACTAGTGTCTTATAAAGCCTCAACATTATCTCCTTGCTTTTATATTCTATCCCCCTTGAAATAAATGCTGTCATTGCATTTACCTTCTTTACCACAGACTCAACCTGTAAATTAACCTTCTGGGAGTTTTGCACGAGGACTCCTAAGTCCCTCTGCACCTCTGATGTTTGAACCTTCTCCACATAGATAATAATCCATACTATTGTTCCTTTTACCAAAATGCCTTATCATACATTTCCCGGCACTGTATCCATCTGCTACTTTTTTGTCCATTCTTCCAGTTTGTCCTGCATTGCTTTTTCAGCACTACCTACCCCTCCACCTACCTTGTTATCATGTGCAAACTTTGCCACAAAGCCATCAATTCCAGTATCTAAATCATTGTCAAACAATGTGAAAAGTAGCGGTCCCAATACTGATCCTGAGGAACACCACTAAACACTGGCAGCCAACCAGAAAGAAAAGGCCCCCTTTATTCTCACTTGCTGCCTTTTGCCTGACAGCCATTCCTCTATCCATGCTGGTATCTTTCCTGTAATGCCATAGGAGTTATCTTGTTAAGCAGCCCTCATGCGTGGCACCTTATCAAATGCCTTCTGAAAATCCAAGTTGATGATATCCACTGCCTGTCCTTTGTCCACCCTCTTGTAACTTCCTTGAAGAACTCTAACAGATTTGTCAGGCAATGTATCCCTTTACAGAAACCATGCTGACATTGACTTATTTTATCATTAGTTTCCAAGTACCCCAAAACCTCATCCTTAATAGTAGACCAACAGTTTCCCAACCACTTAGGAGGCTAATTGGCCTATAATTCCCTTTCTTTTGCCTTCCTCCCTTCTTAAAGAGTGGAGTGACATTTGCAATCTTCCAGTCCTCCGGGACCATGTGGTTCTTGAAAGATCATGACCAATGCATCGGTTATCTCTTCAGCAACCTCTCTCAGGACTCTGGGATGTAGTCTGTCTGGCCCAGTTGACTTATCCGCCTTAAGAACTTTGAGTTTGCCTCACACTCTTTCCTTTGTAGAAACAATGGCAGTTGCTCCTGCTCCCAGACACTCATGGACCTTTGGCACACTACTAGTGTATTCTACAGTGATGCAAAGCACTGAAGTTCGTCCACCCTTTCTTTGTCCCCCATTACTACTTCACCAGCATCATTTTCCAGTGGTCCAATATCAAGTTTCACATTGCTTTTACTCTTTATATAACTGAAAAAACTTTTAGTATCTTGTTTTATGTTATCGGCTAGTTTGCCCTCATATTTCATCTTTTCCCTTCTTATAACTTTTCTAGTTGTCTTTTGTTGGATTTTAAGAGCTTCACAAACATCCTACTTCCCACTCACTTTTGCTACTTTTTATGCCATTTCCTTGGCTTTTGTGCTTTGGTCCCCTATATAATGTCATTCTTACTCTTGGCCTTTAGGCTCTATAATGAGCCCAACCTATAGACGGGAGGTGATGACCCCTTCCTGTTGCACTGTTTGAAGTAACTTCTTTTTCTATCCTTTCTTTCTTCTCTTCTAATATTTGTATATGTGCACTTGTAATGCTACTGCAATACTGTTTTTTCCCAACACACACAAAATGCTGGTGGAACACAGCAGGCCAGGCAGCATCTATAGGGAGAAGCACTGTCGACATTTCGGGCCGAGACCCTTCGTCGGGACTAACTGAAAGGAAAGATACTAAGAGATTTGAAAGTAGGAGGGGGAAATGCAAATGATAGGAGAAGACCGGAGGGGGTGGGATGAAGCTAAGAGCTGGAAAGGCGATTGGCGAAAGTGATACAGAGCTGGAGAAGGGAAAGGATCATGGGACGGGAGGCCTAGGGAGAAAGAAAGGAGGAGGGGAGCACCAGAGGGAGATGGAGAACAGGCAGAGTGATGGGCAGAGAGAGAGAAAAAAACAAACAACTAAATATGTCAGGGATGGGGTAAGAAGGGGAGGAGGGGCATTAACTGAAGTTAGAGAAGTCAATGTTCATGCCATCAGGTTGGAGGCTACCCAACAGGTTTATAAGGTGTTGTTCCTCCAACCTGAGTGTGGCTTCATCTTGACAGCAGAGGAGGCCATGGATAGACATATCAGAATGGGAATGGGACTTGGAATTAAAATGTGTGGCCACTGGGAGATCCTGCTTTCTCTGGCAGACCAAGCGTAGGTGTTCAGCAAAACGGTCTCCCAGTCTGCGTCAGGTCTCACCAATATATAAAAGGCCACACTGGACGCAATATACCACACCAGCCGACTCACAGGTGAAGTGTCGCCTCACCTGGAAGGACTGTCTGGGGCCCTGAATGGTGGTGAGGGAGGAAGTGTAAGGGCAGGTGTAGCACTTGTTCCGCTTGCAAGTATAAGTGCCAGGAGGGAGATTGGTGGGAAGGGATGGGAGTGACGAATGGATAAGGGAGTCGTGTAGGGAGCGATCCCTGCGGAAAGCAGAAACGGGGGGGAAGGGAAAGATGTGCTTGGTAGTGGGATCCCGTTGGAGGTGGCGGAAGTTACGGAGAATAATACGTTGGATCCGGAGGCTGGTGGGGTGGTAGGTGAGGACAAGGGGGACCCTATCTTGAGTGGGGTGGTGGGTGGATGGGGTGAGGGCAGATGTGCGGGAAATGGGAGAGATGCGTTTGAGAGCAGAGTTGATGGTGGAAGAAGAGAAGCCCCTTTGTTTAAAAAAGGAAGACATCTCCTTCGTCCTGGAATGAAAAGCCTCATCCTGAGAGCAGATGCGGCAGAGACGGAGGAATTGTGAGAAGAGGATAGCATTTTTGTAAGAGACAGGGTGGGAAGAGGAATAGTCCAGGTAGCTGTGAGAGTCTGTAGGCTTATAGTAGATATCAGTAGATAGGCCGTCTCCAGAGATGGAGACAAGACAGATCAAGAAAGGGGAGGGAGGTGTCAGAAATAGACCAGGTAAATTTGAGGGCACGGTGAAAGTTGGAGGCAAAGTTAATGAAGTCAACGAGCTCAGCATGCGTGCAGGAGTCAGCGCCAATGTAGTCGTCGATGTAGCGAAGGAAAAGAAGGGGACAAATACCCATATAGGCTTGGAACATAGACTGTTCCACAAAGCCAACAAAAGGGCAGGCATAACTGGGACCCATGCAGGTGCCCATGGCTACACCTTTGGTTTGGAGGAAGTGGGAGGAGCCAAAGGAAAAATTACTGAGAGTAAGAACTAATTCTGCTAGACGGAAGAGAGTGGTGGAGGGGCAGGTAGTGTTGAGGAAACAGATAGAATTATTGAGATAAGAACTAATTCCGCTTGATGGAGGAGAGTGGTGGTAGAGGGGAATTGGTTAGGTCTGGAATCCAAAAAGAAGCGGAGAGATTTGAGACCTTCCTGGTGGGGGATGGAGGTATATAGGGACTGGACGTCCATGGTGAAAATAAGGCAGTGGGGGCCAGGGAACTTAAAATCATTGTGGCCACACATTTCGCATTTCCCCCTCCCCCTCCTACTTTCAAATCTCTTAGTATCTTTCCTTTCAGTTAGTCCTGACGAAGGGTCTCGGCCCGAAACGTCAACAGCGCTTCTCCCTATAGATGCTGCTTGGCCTGCTGTGTTCAAGCAGCATTTTGTGTGTGTTGCTTGAATTCCCAGCATCTGCAGATTTCCTCGTGTTTGCCTTTTAGCTTCAGTTTTCCTTCCATTTCAGTCTGATGTTGTGTTTTATAGTGTCTATCAAGATCATGTCTTCTATTATGTGAGAAAGTATTTTCACAATGCACAACGGTTTTCCTGACAGACCTGCTATAAATAAGAACTCGTTTTTCCATTGTTCATTGAATTCACGCTTACTATCACTTTCTGCTTTTCTTTTGCTCATTTTCTTTTGCACTGTGATGGGTAACTGAATGTAAAAACAAGGCTTAATTTTCGAAAAAGTACAGAACTGCAAATGTTCACAAAGGACGAACAAAGCACAACTCCGTAGTGCATGAGTGTCAATTGTAAACTGACTGGCAAAAACTTGCAATGCACTGACAATCTAATCATCTAATGCACCGCTTTTGGTGCATGTGCCATAGGTTGACCATCCCTGCTCCAGAACTCTGCCAGTTACCATGCATGTTCTGCGCTGGTTTAAGTTCTGGGAATGTATCACTTTGCATTGTGAGTTGAATTCCATCAGCCATCAGCCTGTGTGATTATTGCTGATTACACAGAGATATCTATCCTTGTGTGATGGAAATCATCAATTATATAGGGATTATTTCCTGCTAAGTTTCTGTTGGGCGATTTTACCCACATTGTAGCTTTATAAATAGACAGATGATCCATCAGAGTTGTAGTTACTACGTTGCTTTTATTTACTCTTGGGATGTGGAATCTTACCAAAAAGATAAGCTTTGTAACAGTTTGCAGCAGTTGAGTGTCCCATCTTGAGAAATGTGTATTTGAATGCAGTTACAACAGAGAGCAACAAACACTGGACTGAAAGTGTTATATTTGAATGCACTCAGCATAAGAAATAAAATGAACGATTTTGAAATTCAGCTACAGATTGACAAGTATGATGTTGTGGCCATCTCTGAAACTTGACCAAAGGATGGCTGCCATTAGGAGCTGAACGTCCAAGAATATATTGTGTATCGGAAAGATAAGTTACCAGGCAGAGGGGGTGGTGTGTCCCTGTGTGTAAGTTAAAGTTACAGTCTGTCCCGAGCCTTATAGGTGCATCAGGCCATTGTTTCCGTGTCGTGAAGTGACTGAGAGCGTGAGACAACCCCCACCAGGACAGGATGCCAGTGTATCACGAGGTTAACCCCCAGCATTTTGCCAGTACCCATTTTCAGCTGGGTGGATTGGAGCAATGTGTGGTTAAGTGCCTTGCTCAAGGACACAGCACACTGCCTCGGCTGGGGCTCAAACTCATGACTTTCAGATCGCTAGTCCAACGCCTTAATCACTTGGCCATGCGCCACACCCTCTGTACAAGAAATAATATTAAATCATTAGAAAAGGATGACATAGGATCGGAAAGTGCAGCGTCTCTATGGGTTGAGTTAAGAAATGGCAAGGGTAAAAGGACCCTAAAGGCAGTTGTATACAGGCCTCTAAGCAGCAGCTGGGATGTGGATTATAAATTACAGCAGGAGATAGAAAAGGTGTGTCAGAAGGGCAATGTCATGATAATCACTGGGGATTTTAAAATGAAAGTGACTTGGGAAAACCAGACCGGTACTGGACCTCGAGAGAGAGAGAATTTGTAGAATGTCTAAGGGATGGCTTTTTAGAACAGCTTGTTGTTGAGCCCACTAGGAGATCAGCTGTGCTGAATTGGGTGTTGTGCAATGATCCAGAGGTGATGATAGAGCTCAAGTTTAAGGAACCCTTAGGGAACAGTGATCACAATATGATCAAGTTCACTTTGAAATTTGAGAAGGAGAATCTAAAATCTAATAGGTCGGTATTTTTAGTAAAAGGGTCTTTTAAGAGACTTTTGCATAGGTACATGGAGCTTAGAAAAATAGAGGGCTATGGGTATGCCCAGTAATTCTAAGGTAGGGACATGTTCGGCACAACTTTGTGGGCCGAAGGGCCTGTATTGTGCTGTAGGTTTTCTATGTTTCTATTTCAGTGGAATGAAGGAAATTACCATAGTATTCGAGGGGAACTGGCCAAAGTTGACTGGAAAGGGACACTAGCAGGAAGGACAGCAGAGCAGCAATGGCTGGAGTTGCTGTGAAAAATGAGGGAAGTGCAAGACAGGTATATTCCAAATAAGAAGAAATTTTCAAATGGAAGTAGGACATAACCGTGTCTGACAAGTGAAGTCAGAGCCAAAGTAAGAGCAAAAGAGAGGGCATTCAAGGAAGCCAGAGCTAGTGGGAAGATAGAGGATTAGGGAGCTTTTAAAAACTTGCAGAAGGAAACTAAGAAGGAAAAGATGAATTATGAAAGGAAGCTGGCAACTAATATCAAGGAAGATACTAAAAAAAATTTAAGTTTTAAAGGGTAAAAGAAAGTTGAGGGTAGATATAGGACCAATAAAAAATGATGCTGGAGATACTGCAATGAGAGATGCAGAGATGGCAGAGAAACTGAATGCGTATTTTGCATCAGTCTTCACAGTGGAAGACATCTGAAGTATACTGGACAGTCAAGAGTGTCAGGGAAGTGAAGTATGTGCAGTGAAGTATGTGCAGTGAAAATTACGACTGGGAAGGTGCTCAGGAAGCTTAATGGTCTAAGGGTGGATAAATCTCCTGGACCTGATTCTGGTTCTGAATGAAGTAGTTGGAGTGATTATGGAGGCATTAACAATGATCTTTCAAGAATCGATAGAATTCTGGCATTGTACCGGATGACCGGAAAATTGCAAATATTACTCCGCTATTTAAGAATGATAGGAGGCAGCAAAAATGAAGCTGTAGACCTGTTAGCCAGACATCAGTGGTTGGAAAGTTGTTGGAATCGATTGTTAGGGATGAAATTACAGAGTACCTGGAGGCACATGACAAGATAGACCAAAGCCAGCATGGTTTCCTGAAAGGAAAATCGTGCCTGACGAAACAACTGCAGATTTTTGAGAAATTACAAGCAGAGTAGACAAAGGAGATACAGTAGATGTGTACTTGGATTTTCAGAAGGCCTTTGACAAGGTGCCACATATGAAGCTGTTTAGCAAGATGACAGCCCATGGAATTACAGGGAAGTTACTAGCATGGGTGGAGCCATTGGCTGATCAGCAGAAAACAGAGTGGGAATAAAGTGATCCTATTCTGGCTGGCTGCTGGTTACCAGTGGAGTTCCACAGGGGTGGTGTTGAGACCGCTGCTTTTTAGATAGATAGATAGATAGATACTTTATTCATCCCCATGGGGAAATTCAACATTTTTTCCAATGTCCCATACACTTGTTTTAGCAAAACTAATTACATAAATTACTCAGTAAAAATATGATATGCATCTAAATCACTCTCTCAAAAAGCATTAATAATAGCTTTTAAAAAGTTCTTAAGTAGTTTACTTAGATACATTAAATACAATCAACCCCGGCACTTTAACATATCTTACTCCTGGCGGTTGAATTGTAAAGCCTAATGGCATTGGGGAGTATTGACCTCTTCATCCTGTCTGAGGAGCATTTTACGATGTATGTCAATGATTTGGACTGTGGGATTAATGAATTTGTGGCTAAATTTGCCGATGGCACAAAGATAGGTGGAGGAGCAGGTAGTGTTGAGGTTACAGAGATCCTGTAGAAAGACTTAGATAGTTTAGGGGAATGGGCAAAGAAGTGGCAAATGAAATACAATGTTGGAAAGTGTATGGTTATGCACTTCTGTGGGCAATCAGTGCTGCAGGCCAGATACATTCGCCCATTCATTGTGCTCAACTGATAAGACACCTAGAGCCATTTTTAAAAAAACACTTGCTGGGAGGACTCAGCATATCAAGCAACATCTGTTAGTGTTGCTGTTGGTCACCTGTGTCTTAATCAGAGTCACTTAGCTAAAGAGCTCTTTAAGAGTACATGAGAAGAGGTTAATACTCTTGTATACGATTCCAAGAAATGTTCTGATACTTTAAATGAGAATGCTTACATTTCTCATTGACATCAGATAATGCACAGCATTTTGTTTTATTGATGATAAGTATTATGTTGTAATGTCAGCACAATTACATCGTCTGTGGGGACATACCTAAATTCAATTTATTGAACTGCTGAGCTGCCAGCTACTATCCAAGGGGTTTCTTATTTGTTGTGTTTTAAAGCTGCAATACCTCTTGCTTATCCCTTGAAAGTAATTAAGACTTGTGTGCATAGTCTTTATTATTTTCCTCTATGTTTTAAGTCTTAATTAGATACTGTATAACAGCCTAAAAGGAAAATGTAAAACCTGAAATTTGATTTTGTGATTACCTTTCAAATGGTGCATTATTCAAGAAATTGAAAAGCCAATGAACCTTCTTGAGCATTTGCGTTTAAAATCAGCTGTCAGAACCCTTTCAGTCATACTGTTTAATCTGACATAATTTGTAACCTAAATTGGTGATAAGCAATGATATTTTTAAACATTCATTCAGAAAATGTATTTTTGTTATTTTGCACTTACTACGAGTAGTTATATCACACGGGTTATTTTGGGCCAACCTCTTACCGTCTTAGTTTTCAGACATTCTCCCACTCTACCTTGCTTCGTCATAACTTAAGTTTTGCTTTGGGATGGAGGCTCATTGTTGGAGTGGATGTTAGACCAGAATAGTGGTTGCCAACTCATCGATAGCGATCAACCGGTTGATCTTTGAGACTTTCCCAGTAGATCCTGAAAAAAAAACACAAATACTGTTGAGAGATTGTTTCCAGGTTGCAGGGTTTTAGTTCCGTTCTTTCTGTCCAGTGCGCATGCGTGTAGCTCCCCCGCACTACACAGTGTAATTCAATGGTCCCCAACCACCGGGCTGCGAGGAAACAATATGAGTCAGCTGTACTTTTCTTCATTCCCTGTCACGCCCACTGTTGAACTTGAACGCATGTGAGGTCATCAGTCACTTAAACGCAATGATACCCTCGTGCCAGTGTTCGCCTGACGTGGCTGGCGAGAACCGCCGATGCTACTAGCCCGGAGCACGGCCGGCGGGAAGTGCCAATGCTACTGGCCTGGAGCGCGGCCGGCGGGAAGTGCCGATGCTACTGGCCTGGAGCGCGGCCGGCGGGAAGTGCCTTTGCTATGGGCCCGGAGCGCGGACAGATGGGCGCCGCCTCTAAACCTGTTCACCACACCGAATGTTCATGGGGAAGCTGGTGCTAAAAAATATTCGCAGATTGTCTAATTCAGGCTCACGGTTTCATAAGTATCAGAGCAGCTACTGCGCTGCGAGCTACTAAAACAAACTCTGTCGGCTGATAGATCCTACAAGGGGGGAGGCGGGCCTGTCAGACTCGCTCGGTCGGTCGCTCTGTCTGGACTGCGACCGCTGCGGCCCCGGCACGGGGACCTCTCTGGCCCTGACCTTGTCCTCTCACCCCACCCGTGACCAGCTGCACCTGGCCAAGGCATCTGGTGGCCGGCGGCCGGAGGCTGCAGTTCGGGCTGGGAGGCTGTCCGAGGCAATGAGGCCCTCAAAATGGCTTTGGTACCTGAGTCCAAGCACCCCGCACCCAAGACAAACGTGTTGAGATTTTTGAGTAGAAAAAAAACGTCAACAAGCGGGACAGAAACTAAGTCCCGAGAGCTGCGAAAAAATTGCGGAATAGACTGGACATAAGGAACCTGTATCGGTGTATTCTGGTCGTGTTTAACACCAAACCACCCCCCCACCCGGTCGGCCAGTCCACAAGAATATTGTCAATATTAAACAGGTCTGCGGTGCAAAAAAGGGTGGGTATCCCTGGTGTTTATACATTATTTCTACTTACGGGTTGTGGGGTTTTACTTCCAGTCGCGGTGTGCATGCGTGTAACTAGTCGATCTCGCCTTTCACTAAGACCGAGGTAGGGGATCTTGGGCTTAAAAAGGTTGGTGACCACTAGACCAGAAGAACAAAAAACAGAAAAGGAATTTCTTCTATAAAGAGAGGTTGGAATATTCAAACATGTTTCCTATTTTTTGCAGTCCTAATATGTTTCTTCAGGACTAGGATGGCTTTATTCTAATATTCAAGTCCTCATGAACTGAAGGCCACTATGCTGTGTGCTTTTGTAATTTTATTAACAGATGTCATAAATCTGTGACTCTACCAATCCTACTATTTTCCAAGTGCCTTGCTACTCATGAATGATCGATTCTAGCATTTTTCCCACTACTGTATCAGACTAACTGTTTTTTTGGTGTCTTAATTTTTTCTTTCTCTTCTCACTTAAATCATTTGCAACCTTATGATATGTGGAAAATATTCTTAGGAGTTTATGGAATTTTGGAATATAACAATCAGTGTGTTTCTGTCTTCATACCTACCTCTTTCAAAACTTAGTATACAGGTTATTAGTTCCTGGGGTTTTATTGCCTTTCATTAATTTCTCCAATGTTATATGCTTTTTACTGATGTTTGTTTATTCCAACTCTCAGACTCGCCCTTTTCTCCCCTAAATCCAGGAGGTTTCTGGCGAATGCATACACAAAATACATGTTTATTTTTGTCACTTCCTTATTCCCCAGTATAATTTCTCACACTCTCACATTCTTTAACTCTCTTTATCAATTCAATTGGTCTTCCTTTGCTAAATTTTGAAGTTTTCCCAGCCCTCAACATTATAGCTCTTATTAACAACATTAGATGCCTCTTGCCTTGATTTAATACCATATTTAGCTTTTCTTGTTTGGCAACAGGATCCTCCTTGAACTCATACTGCTTATATAAGTAGCTTCCTCTCATGGTGGTTCCATATATTCTCTGTACACCATCACTGCCTTCATGTTCACGATCCAACTTTGATATTTAATTTGTTGTCTTTGCCTGTTATACAATCAGGAAGAAAATCAAATATAATTTGTCATTAACGTTTAAAAACCTTCCTACAAAGAAACAGTGATCTTTAGCTTTGATTTTGTTGAAATAGAACCACAGAACACTACAGCACAGAAAACAGGCCCTTTGGCCCTTCTAGTTGTGCCAAAACTTTATTCCACTAGTCCCAATGACCTGCACCCAGTCCATAACGCTCCAGACCTCTCCCATCTATGTATCTATCCAATTTATTCTTAAAATTTGAGTGAGCCTGCATTTACCATGTTAGATGGCAGCTCGTTCCACACTCCCACCACTCTCTGCGTGAAGAAGTTCCCCCTAATGTTCCCCCCTAAACCTTTCCCCTTTCACCCTAAAGCCATGTCCTCTCATATTTATCTCCCTAATCTAAGTAGGATGAGCCTACTCGCATTTACTCTGTCTATACCGCTCATAATTTTGTAAACCTCTATCAAATCCCCCCTCATTCTTTTACGCTCCAAGGAAAAAAATCCTAATTTGTTCAATCTTTCCCTGTAACTCAACTCCTGAAGACCCGGCAACATCCTAGTAAATCTTCTCTGCACTCTTTCAATCTTACTGATATCCTTCCTATAGTTAGGTGACCAGTACTGCACACAATACTCCAAATTTGGCGTCGCTTATGTCTTATACAACCTCGTCATAACATCCCAACTGCTATACTCAATACTTTGATTTATGAATGCCAGGATGCCAAAAGCCGCCTTTACAACCCTGTCTACCTGTGACGCCACTTTTAGGGAATTATGTATCTGAACTCCCAGATCCTTTTGTTCCTCCACACTCCTCCGTGCCCTACCATTTACTGTGTATGTCCTACCTTGATTTGTCTTTCCAAAATGCAGCACCTCACACTTGTCTGCATTAAATTCCATCTGCCATTTTCTGGCCTATTTTTCCAGTTGGTCCAGATCCCACTGCAAGCTTTGAAAGCCTTCCTCGCTGTCCACAACGCCTCCAATCTTAGTGTCATCAGCAAATTTGTTAATCCAATTTACCACATTATCATCTAGATCATTGATACAGACAACAAACAACAATGGTCCCAGCACAGATCCCTGAGGCACACCACCAGTCACAGGCCTCCAGTCTGAGAAGCAATGATCCACTACCACTCTCTGTCTTCTCCCACACAGCCATTTTCAAATCCAGTTTATAACCTCTCTATGGATACCTAGTGTCTGAACCTTCTGAACTATCCTCCCATGTGGGACCTTGTCAAAGGCCTTACTGAAGTCCCTGTAGACAACATCCACAGCCTTTATTTACTTTCTTGGTAACCTCCTCAAAATCTACAAGATTCATTAAACATTATCTACGACACACAAAGCCATGCTGACAATCCTCAATCAGCCCTGGCTGTCCAAATACTTGTATATTCGATCTCTCAGAACACCTTCCAGTAATTTACCTACTACTGATGTCAGGCTCACCAGCCTGTAATTACCTGGTTTTCTTTTGGAGCATTTTTTAAACAACGGAACAACATGAGCTACCCTCCAATGCTCCGGCATCACACCAGTGGCTGAGGACATTTTAAATATTTCTGCCAGGGCCCCTGCAATTTCTACACTAGTCTCTCTCAAGGTCGGAGGAAATATCATGGCAGGCCCGGGGGATTTATCTACCTTTATTCGCTGTAAGGCAGCAAGCATCTCCTCCTCTTTAATCTCTACCAGGCAACAGGGTGACCAGAATGAACATTAAATTTTCCTGAATGTTATAGCGATTGCTTTGCTTTGGAAATTGAAGAAGAAAAACTCAGTTTATTAAAGAAGAAAAACGTGTAGCAAGGGAAATATAGCTCCTCCTTGTTTAACGAAGGACACTTCTGATGGCAACATTTCTGGTAGATCTGCCACCGTTGTGCCTTTCGTTGTCATTCTGGAGATGTGCAGTCCTTTCATCTGCCATGTCTTTTGCCATTTGTTTTTTCTCTCTGTTCCTGAAGACATGCATTTCTCAGCTCCTTTGTCTCTTCCTCCCTCCTCCTTCTGTGCCTGTTGTCATTCTGGAGACATGCATGCCTCTCCTCCTCTGTCTCTTCTTCTCTCATCTTTTTTGTCCTGACTCTTTGATCCTGGAGTTGTGCGGCCCTGGCCTCATCCGATTCTTGTTCTCTCCCTCTCCTTGCTGCTTCCCGATGATGTTTGGCGTCATCTCTTGACCATAATGTCCCCCTTCTCTTTCCACTTGGCATAATTAGGCTGACCATATTTTTTTTAAGCCTAATTCTGGATAGAAGATACGAAGCAGTAACACCAAAGCCTTCAGGATGCTGATTCTTCTTGATGATGTAGTTGGCGCTCTCCTAAATGGACGTGATATAGTCACCGCTGTCCTTTGACTCCAGCAAAGAGTTTGATGGGTGTCTCGAAGTACATCATTACAATAATATTTAATTATCTCTTATTGATGGGTGGCAGTTGGATCTGTCCAACTGTCCATCAGCACATGTTGATGGTGATTAGCAGGATGTGACCACTCGAAATAGAGCTGTCCTGCCCTTTTACTCCAGTTGGTGTCGCATTGTGAGTCACTTCTGAGGCTGGCCGTAGGCATGCGTTCTGGTGTCGCGTTGTGGTTTCCATCATGGCTGACATCGGCTCTTGGGTGAAAGCAGGGCTGTTGATTTTGGCAAGTGAGCAATTTTATACGAATATATAACCCTGAACTTTGCCTACATTCTGTAAGCGCATTTTAAGTCGATCTAGCCAAAAATAGTGCCGCTGTAATGCACTGTTTTCGCTAATTGGCGGTCACAAACAGACAAACAGATCATGAAAGTTTTAGTAGTATATAGATATGTTCCATGACACTACTGCTTGTTTCCCCTCCTTCCATATACGCTATGCCAGTTTCCTGAGTAAATACTGATGCAAAAAAAAACTGTCTTAAGATCTCCCCCATCTCGTAGGGCTCCACACGTAGACAACTACTCTGATCTTCTAGGGGACCAATTTTGTCCCTTACTATCCTTTTACTCTTAATATACTTGTAGAAATCCTTCAGGTTTATCTTCTCATTATCTGCCAAAGCAACCTCATGTCTTCTTTTTGCCTTCCTGATTTCCTTCTTTAGTATTTTCTTACATTTTCTATACTCTTCAAGTACCTCATTTGTTCCTTGTTGGCTATACCTGCTATACACCTCTCTCTTTTTCTTAACCAGATGGCCAATATTCCTTGAAAACCAAGGCTCCCTGTGCCTGTTAACTTTGCCTTTAATCCTGGTAGGAACATGCAAACTCTGCACTCTCAAAATTTCGTCTTTGAAGATCTTCCATTTACTGAACACATCCTTGCCAGAAAACAACTTATCTCAATCCACTCTTTCTAGATCCTTTCTCATTTCCAATTTAGAACCTCAACTCGAGGACCAGACCTATCTTTATCCATAATTAACTTGAAACTAATGACATTATGGTCACTGGACCCAGAATGTTCACCTACATATACTTCTGTCACATGACCTATCTGGTTCCCTAACAGGAGATCAAGTATTGCATCCTCTCTCGTAGGTACTTAGCCATTTCACATTGTAGGAGTCCCAGTCAATATATGGAAAGTTAAAATCCCTTACCATTACAACTTTCTGTTTCTTACATCGGTCTGCTATCTCTCTACAGATTTGCTCCTCCAATTGTTTCTGACTATTGGGTGGTCTATAATACACCCCTATTAGTGTGGTCACACCTTTTCCGTTCCTTAGCTCTACCCGTATGGACTCTGTAGACAAGCCCTCCGAGGCTGTCCTGTCTACGCACAGCTGTGATATTTTCCCTGACTAGTAATGCCACTCCTCCCCCTTTCATCCCTACCCCTCTATCACGTCTGAAACAATGGAACCCTGGAACATTAAGCTGCCAATCCTGCCCCTCCTGCAACCAAGTCTCACAACCAAATCACGGACCGATTGCAGGGATTCCTCAAGGGTGAAGGTGAACAACTGGAAGTGGTAGTGCATGTTGGCACAAATGACATCGGGAAGAAGAGGAAGGACATTCTGCAGCGGGACTTCAGAGAACTCGGAAGAAGGCTAAAAAGCAGGACTTCCAGGGTGGTTATCTCTGGTTTGCTTCCAGTTCCTCGTGCTGGAGAGGGCAGGAACAGGGAGATAATGGATCTGAATGTGTGGCTGAGGAACTGGTGCAGGAAGCAAGGATTTACATTCTTGGACCACTGGGATCTGTTTTGGGGTAGGGATGAGTTGTACAAAAGGGACGAGTTGCACCTTAATAGGCGGGGGACCAGCATTCTGGCAGACAGGTTTGCCACTGCAACACGGATGTGTTTAAACTAAGTAGTGGGGGGGAGGGGATGAACTGGAAATATAAGGATGGAGTTAAAGGGAAAGTGAAAATAAGAAAAGTTAAAAAGGACAACAGAATCAATGGAGTAGAAAGCTCAAGAAGAGATCATACAGTATGGCCAAATGAAATAGGAATTGATATGAAAGCAGAGGTGGAGTAACGAATTAAAAGTATTATATATGAATGCACGAAGTATAAGGAATAAAGTAGATGAGCTTGAGGCTCAGTTGGAAATTGGCAAGTACGATGTTGTGGGAATAACAAACACGGCTTCAAGCGGACAGGGCCTGGGAAATGAACATTCAAGGATATACATCTTATCGAAAGGACAGACTGACTGGCAGGGGGGTGGGGTGGCTCTGTTGGTGAGGAATGATATTCAGTCCTTTGCGAGGGGGGACATAGAATCAGGGGATGTAGAGTCAGTATGGATAGAACTGAGAAATTCTAAGGGTAGAAAGACCCTAATGGGAGCTATCTACAGGCCCCCAAACAGCAGTCTGGATGTAGGGTGTAAGTTGAATAAAGAGTTAAAATTGGCATGTCGCAAAGGTAATGATGCCGTTGTCATGGGGGATTTTAACATGTAGGTAGACTGGGAGAATCAGAATAGTACTGGACCCCAAGAAAGGGAGTTTGTGGAGTGCCTCCGAGATGGATTCTTAGAACAGCTTGTACTGGAGCCTACCAGGGAGAAGGTAATTCTAGATTTAGTGTTGTGCAATGAACTGGATTTGATCGGGGACCTTGAGGTAAAGGAACCATTAGGAGGTAGTGACCATAATATGATATGTTTTAACCTACAATTTGAGAAGGAGAAGGGAAAATCGGATGTGTCAGTATTACAGTTGAACAAAGGGAACTATGGAGCTATGAGGGAGGAGCTGGCCAAAGTTCAATAGAACAATACCCTAGCAGGGAAGACAGTGGAACAACAATGGTATTTCTGGGAATAATCCAGAAGGTGCAGGATCGGTTCATTCCAAAGAGGAAGAAAGATCCTGAGGGGAGGAAGGGGCAGCCATGGCTAACGAGGGAAGTAAAGGGCAGTATAAAAATAAAAGCGAAAAAGTATAACATAGCAAAGATGAGCTGGAAACCGGAGGACTGGGAAGCTTTTAAAGAGCAACAGAAGATAACAAAAAAGACAATACGCCAAGAAAAAATGAGGTAAGAAGGTAAACTAGCCAAGAATATAAAGGAGGATAGTAAAAGCTTCTTTAGGTATGTGAATAGCAAAAAAATAGTTAAGACCAAAATTGGGCCACTGAAGACAGAAACGGGTGAATTTATTATGGGGAACAAGGAAATGGCAGATGAGTTGAACAGGTACTTTGGATCTGTCTTCACTAGGGAAGACACAGACAATCTCCCAGATGTAATAGTGGCCAAAGGAACTAGGGTAAAGGATGAACTGAAGGAAATTTATATTAGGCAAGAAACGGTGTTGGATAGACTGTTGAGTCTGAAGGCCGATTAGTCCCCGGGACCTGATGGTCTGCATCCCAGGGTACTTAAAGAGGTGGCTCTAGAAATCGTGGACGCATTGGTAATCATTTTCCAATGTTCTATAGATTCAGGAACAGTTCCTGCTGATTGGAGGGTGGCTAATGTTGTTCCACTTTTCAAGAAAGGAGGGAGAGAGAAAACAGGGAATTATAGACCGGTTAGCCTGACGTCAGTGGTGGGAAAGATGCTGGAGTCAATTATAAAAGAGGAAATTACGACACATTTGGATAGCAGTAGAAGGATCAGTCCAAGTCAGCATGGATTTATGAAGGGAAAATCATGCTTGACTAATCTTCTGGAGTTTTTTGAGGATGTAACTATGAAAATGGACAAGGGAGAGCCAGTAGATGTAGTGTACCTGGACTTCCAGAAAGCTTTTGATAAAGTGCCACATAGGAGATTAGTGGGCAAAATTAGGGCACATGGTATTGGGGGCAGAGTACTGACATGGATTGAAAATTGGCTGGCTGACAGGAAACAAAGAGTAGTGATTAACGGGTCCCTTTCGGAATGGCAGGCTGTGACCAGTGGGGTACCGCAGGGTTCGGTGCTGGGACCGCAGCTGTTTACAATATACATTAATGATTTAGATCATATATGTCAAATTCAAGGCCCGCAGGGCCAAATCCGGCCCGCGGTGGAATTATCTTTGGCCCGCGAGATAATATCTAATTACTATTAAAGCTGGCCCCAGTAATTGAAGCGCCTATGGCGTATGATATGGCTAATGCTGTGTTTATTCAGGTACCAGGTTTTCAGGGTTTTTAGTGTTTATTCGGTTTCCCTGGTTTATTTCCTGAATATCATTAATGAATAAATTTTTTTTCTATTAGAGCTGGCTCGCCGGTATATTGCATGCATCACTAATACTACAAATCCCACAATGCACTGCCAGTGCATTGCTCGCGCTTGCCTTACTATCTCTTCAGCATCCTTATGGCGCTAGTCACGTGTGGTCAAAGGTTTGAATCACCGCGAGTTCAAGTCGTTTCTGGAGGAGTTGGGTTCAGAATATAATGATTTGCCCTATCACACAGAGGTGTGATGGTTAAGCCAAGGAAAAATGCTGAAAAGATGTTTCGAGTTGCGTGAGGAGATCTGTCAGTTCATGGAAAGCAAAGGGAAAGACACAACAGAGCTCCGGGATAAAAAGTTGCTTTGTGAAATGGCGTTTCTGTGTGACATCACGAGCCATCTCAATGCGTTCAACCTGCAGCTTCAGGGGCGGGGTCGTGTGATCACAGACATGTACGCTGCAGTGAGGGCTTTTAAAACCAAGCTGCGCCTGTGGGAGACGCAGATGCAGCAAGAAAACTTGAGCCATTTTCCGTGTTGCCAAACTATGAAAGAGCAGGTTTCTACCGCAGTGTTCCCACGTGCAAAGTTTGCTGAAAAACTTAGCATACTTGGTGCCGACTTCACACGGCGATTTGCCGACTTTGAAGCCCAAAAAAGCAGGTTTGAACTGCTCAGTAATCCATTTGCAGCTGACGTGGAAAGCGCACCCACCAACATACAAATGGAGCTGATTGAACTCCAATGTAGTGACACACTCAAGGCAAAGTATGACTCGGTGGGCGCTGCACAGTTTCTACGTTTCATTCCCGACACAATGCCCCAGCTGCGTACCCAAGCTGCTCAAATGCTCTCTATGTTTGGCAGCACATATCTGTGTGAACAACTGTTCTCTTTGATGAAGATAAACAAAACATCACACAGGAGTCGTCTTTCTGATGAACACCTTCACTCAATTCTGAGGATTTCCTCAGCTCAGAGCCTGACTCCAAACATTGATGAACTTGCATCCAAGATGAGATGCCAAGTATCTGGCTTAGACTAGTGTGAATCACAGAGTGTTGGCCTGTGGAAAAATGTTTTCATTAGAAATTACCCCGGAAAAGCTGCAGATAAAGCCATAAGAAATAAATGCAACTGATTTTTTATTTATTTAATGTTCAATGTTGTTTTTGTAGGCAATAACCTAAGCTTTGTTAGTTCCAGGTTAATATGTGTAATAAATTCATTTCAATAAGTTTTGCAATAAACGCTGAACCAGTCCGGCCCTCTTGTACCGATTTTTTAATTTTGGCGCACTGTGTATTTGAGTTTGACACCCCTGATTTAGATGAAGGGATTAAAAGTAACATTAGCAAATTTGCTGATGACACAAAGCTGGGTGGCAGTGTGAAATTTCAGGAGGATGTTATAAGAATGCAGGATGACTTGGACAGGTTGGGTGAGTGGGCAAATGTATGGCAGATGCAGTTTAATGTGGATAAATGTGAGGTTATCCACTTTGGTGGCAAGAACAGGAAGGCAGATTACTATCTAAATGGAGTCAAGTTAGGAAAAGGGGAAGTACAGCGAGATCTAGGTGTTCTTGTACATCAGTCAATGAAAGCAAGCATGCAGGTACAGCAGGCAGTGAAGAAAGCTAATGGCATGCTGGCCTTTATAACAAGAGAAATTGAGTATAGGAGTAAAGAGGTCCTTCTGCAGCTGTACAGGGCCCTGGTGAGACCCCACCTGGAGTATTGTGTGCAGTTTTGGTCTCCAAATTTGAGGAAGGACATTCTTGCTATTGAGGGAGTGCAGCGTAGGTTCACAAGGTTAATTCCCGGAATGGCGGGACTGTCATATGTTGAAAGATTGGAGCGACTGGGCTTGTATACACTGGAATTTAGAAGGTTGAGAGGGGATTTGATTGAGACATATAAGATTATTAAGGGATTGGACACGCTGAAGGCAGGAAGCATGTTCCCGCTGATGGGTGAATCCAGAACTAGAGGCCACAGTTTAAGAATAAGGGGTAGGCCATTTAGAACAGAGATGCAGAAAAACTTTTTCACCCAGAGAGTGGTGGATATGTGGAATGCTCTGCCCCAGAAGGCAGTGGGGGCCAAGTCTCTGGATGCATTCAAGAGATAGTTAGATAGAGCTCTTAGAGATAGCGGGGTCAAGGGATATTGGGAGAGGGCAGGAACGGGGTACTGATTGTGTATGATCAGCCATGATCACAGTGAATGGCGGTGCTGGCTAGAAGGGCCGAATGACCTACTCCTGCACCTACTGTCTATTGTCAGCAATAATGTCATAATCCCATGTGCCAAATTCACGCCTGAAGCTCATCTGCCTTACCTACAATACTCCTTGATTTAAAATAGATACACCCAAGAACATTTCTATTACGTACAAACCTCGCATGACCTCTATCCTCCTCCACCTCACTATCTGCTCTAATAGTCTGGTTCCCCTCCCCCTGCAAATCTAGTTTAAACCCCCCCCAGAGCAGCACTAGCAAATCTACCCACAAGGATCTTAGTCCCCCTCCAATTCAGATGCGAACACTGTCCCGTTGGAACAGGTCCCACCTTCCCTGGAACAAAGCCCAATTGTCCAGAAATATGAAGCCATCCCTCCTGCGCCATCTCCTTAGCCACGTATTTAGCTGCATTATCTTCCTATTTCTAGCCTCACTAGCACGTGGTATGGGTAGCAATCCTAAGATTGCAGCCTTGGAGGTCCTGTCCTTCAACTTTGCACCTAACTCCCTAAACTCTCTTTGCAGGGCCTCCTCCTCCTTTCTATCCATGTCATTGGTCCCTACTTGGACCACGACATCTGGGTGCTCACCCTCCCTCCTGAGAATACTGAGAACTCGATCCAAGATATCGCGGACCCTTGCACCAGGGAGCCAACAGACCATCTGGGATTCTTGATCTCTCCCACAGAACCTCTTATCTGTCCCCCTAACTATCGAATCCCCTATCACTACTGCTCTCCTCTTTTCCCTCCTTCCTTACTGAGCTGAGGGTCCAGTCTTGGTGCCGGAGACACGACCAGTACAACTTGTCCCTGGTAGGTCATCCCCACCAACGGTATCTGAAACAATCTACTTATTGTTGATGGGAATGGCCACAGGAGTGCTCTGCTCTTTCTGTCTCTTCCCCTTCCCTCTCCTGACAGTCACCCAGCTACCTGCCTCCTGACTTTTAGGGGTGACTGTCTCCCTGAAACTCCTGTCTGTTTCTGCCCCTGCCTCATGAATGATCCGAACTTTATCCAGCTCCAGCTCCAGTTCCCTAACTCGGTTTGTCAGGAGCTGCAGCTGGATGCATCTTTTACAGGTGTAGTCATCAAGGACAATTGTGCTGTCCCTGACTTCCCACATACTGCATACAGAGCACTCGACTGCCCTAACTGTTGTCTCCATTACCTACTCCTAAGTTAATTAAATTAATTAAAGTAACTTACCCAGCCTTACCTCACTGGGAGCAACCTCATCCTCAGCCTCTTGAGCCAAAGCCTCAAAGCTCCACTACTACCCTGAGCCACTCATACACTGGCTGTTCCTCTTCAGTTACCCCTCCTTTTATTTGTCCCTGCCAGTTATCTCAAGTACTCACTCCCTCTAGTCAACTAATCAACACTCTGTGTTACCTTTCAGTTGCCCTCCACGCTCCTTTTAAAGCACACTCACCTCAGCTGCTTCCCAGCACTCAGCGCTCTCCCAAGCCCTACGCTCCTCCTCCTGCTGTGACAGTCCCACGATCACACTGTCCCAAGTCCCTGCTCCGCGCTCCTTTTAAAGCACAATCACCTCAGCTCCTCAGCTGTTTCCCAGCACTTAGTGCTCTCCCAAGCCCCTCATTCCTCCTCCTGCTGCGACAGTCCTGCGATTGCACTGCTCACTTTTGATAATTGAACATTTACAATATCTACAATGACTTCAAGGGAAAACCTGACTTTATAGAGTTAAATGAGCCCAGCATACAAAAAAATTTGATTAATATTACTAGTGATATGGCAATTAACCCAGAGGTTAGAGGTAGATGGAGAAACTGCAAAAGCCTCTCTCTCAGCCATCAGGTTACTTTATCTGCATATTATCGTTCAAAACTGGAAGCAGGACCTGGCTATTCAGCCCCTCATGCCTTCATGGAGCTAAGGTCTGCTTCTAGCCTCGCTTTTTGCCTTTTGTTTTTGATTCCAAATTGTTGCTGTTTTCCAGTCTCCTTTGGATCACCACCAAAAAGATACAAGCAACTTTTTTGTCGCCCTCTCATGGCCTCTTCATCGTTCTATGCTTGTGGCTAAATTTGGTGCTGTCTCGTTCCTAAACCAATCCTACTAACGTATGGGTTTATTACTATGGTTGCATTTGTTCATTTCTGGTAAATTGCCTGTGTTTTCCTTAGGCTGTTGAAAGTCTGGATCTATCTGTTCATCACTTAAGTTATTGACTCCTGGTTTGCTTTCCTTTTGAACATTCCTGTTTACAGCCTTCACATACTATTCCTTAGAGCAAGTGTTGTCTCGGTCACTATATCTTGTGTTTAGAAGCAAAGAAATAGCAGTCTACCAACTGGTGTTTGGACCTGTTCCATCAATCAGTTTCAGTCAAGTCTAGATCAACACGCCTTATTTCCATATCCCATGGGCAATACCAATCTCTGTTTCAAAATTTTCAATAATATCTAGTATCAATATTCAGATGTTTTCAACCACAAGACTTTGAGACTCAGCTATTTTTGTGAAGAATTGCTTCCTGACTTCACCCTGAGTAATCAGGTTCTAATTTTCAACTTTTTCCTATTTTTCTAATGTTTCACTGTTCTTGTCATGATGCAAGGCATCTCATTCATATTTTCTCATTCACCTTGTGATGTTTCACAAGGATTCAATGTCCTTGTCCTTTTCAGTGTTACTGTTACAGCCAAGCCTAATGGCCATTTTCTGTGGCACATACTTTTGTCTTTCTCTCCTGGGAAAACAATTGTTCATTTTGTTTTGGGATGAAATGCTTTTCTTGTCACCATGACCCTATCAAATGTAAATATATCTCTAAACTACTTTGCCATTCAAGGCACTAAACCTCCCTGCTGATCAGTGTGCTTTTCAAGCCCTCCTAGAAATGCTTGCTGACTGTCTGTTATACCACCCTGCCCATATAAAACCATTGCTTTCACTTTCCTTGGCAGAGATATATGGTCTGACATTATTCTTTGTGTAAAGAGCTGTGGAAACACTGACTAATTTCATTTTGCCAATGACTTTCAGTATATATTTGTCCTAAGTTGACTCTCTTCTTCCACTTCCAGCTTTATCTTTTACATAAGACAGCAAAAGTTAAGTTTCCACAAAATGCTTAGCACCTCTGTAGTGCAAGCACTGTCAAACAGAAATGAAAAGGTTTTTTTAACAAAAGTGGTATAGTTTGTCTTTCAAAGTGCAATAACGAACTGTTTCAGAACTTGGATTTCACAGGCAGTTAGATTTGAATTCTATCATTTATGTGTTATTTACCACAGGCACATTTACTTTCTCACAATGTTTCATATAGTTATTGCAGTCTCAACCTGCAGGCTTGCTCATACAGTATTTCACCCTTTCACACTTCATTCATGGCATTATGGATGTTGCTGGCGATGGCAACATTATTATCTTGAACCTTCATGACCATTTCAAAGGGTAGTAGTTACATATTGGTCAGATAGTAGAATTCCTTCCTCAGGAAATGTGTTCTCATGACAGTGCTGGACTTTGATCATTATTGCATGCCAATCATATTGAAATTTAAAGTTTCCATTAATGATTGCATTTCTGACATTAATGGCTAGAAGATCTATTTTGTTGAATTGGAAAGAAATTAATCCTCCTGCCGTATTTCATTGGTTTTCTCAAACTATGTTATGTCTAAATTTAGAAAAAATTAGAAGTGTTGTATTTGATACTTCTATTAAATTTGAAAAGATATGGAGACCATTTATTCAATATTTTCATATGATGTAATGTGACCCTGTTCCAAGCCTATTTGTTTTTCCAGTTTTGATTTTACATGTGTTGAGAGGATCGGAGTTGACGACACTGATGATTTTGTATTTTTGTTAGATATTATAAACAGCCCTTTTTTTCATTTTTTCTTTTTCCCTTTTTTCTTTTTTCGTTTTTTTCCTTATTAGTTATTAGATTGTTAGATTAGTTTTTCTTCCATAATTTTTTTTTCTTTTTCTTTTTTCTGTTTTTTTTAATATATATATTATGATATACCTAGGTTTGCCTTGTTTATTTGTTACTTGTATCGTCCATGATTTGGGAAAACTCATTTATACTGTAACTATTGCTTATGTATTCTTTCATGTTCAGTTGAAATGTGTATGTTTGTAATCCCATTATGTATCAATCTTATTATGTTGATATTAATAATAATAATAAAAAGATTGAAAAAGAAAAAAAGAAAGTTTCCATTGATTTGAACAAATGCCACCAAATCAGGAGTGCAGACTTTTGGATTCACACTCTTACTCACCCCTCAGTCTGTTCAGGGGAGATATTACAGATAAGATGGCGTAGAGGGATACTTTATTCAGGGACAAGTAGGTTAGCAAATTAATTGAGTTTAAAAAACCCCAACTGTAACGTGATAAACCTGCATCTCAATAACACCAAGACCAAGGAGATGGTGGTGGACTTTAGGAGATCTAGGCCTCATATGGAGCCAGTGATCATTAATGGAGAATGTGTGGAGCAGGTTAAGACCTACAAGTATCTGGGAGTACAGTTAGACGAGAAGCTAGACTGGACTGCCAACACAGATGCCTTGTGCAGGAAGGCACAGAGTCGACTGTACTTCCTTAGAAGGTTGGCGTCATTCAATGTCTGTAGTGAGATGCTGAAGATGTTCTATAGGTCAGTTGTGGAGAGCGCCCTCTTCTTTGTGGTGGCGTGTTGGGGAGGAAGCATTAAGAAGAGGGACGCCTCACGTCTTAATAAGCTGGTAAGGAAGGCGGGCTCTGTCGTGGGCAAAGTACTGGAGAGTTTAACATCGGTAGCTGAGCGAAGGGCGCTGAGTAGGCTACAGTCAATTATGGATAACTCTGAACATCCTCTACATAGCACCATCCAGAGACAGAGAAGCAGTTTCAGCGACAGGTTACTATCGATGCAATGCTCCTCAGACAGGATGAAGAGGTCAATACTCCCCAATGCCATTAGGCTTTACAATTCAACCGCCAGGACTTAAGAACTTTTTAAAAGCTATTATTAATGCTTTTTGAGATAGTGATTTAGATGCATATCATATTTTTTTACTGAGTTAAGTATTGTATGTAATTAGTTTTGCTACAACAAGTGTATGGGACATTGGAAAAAAAAGTTGAATTTCCCCATGGGGATGAATAAAGTATCTATCTATCTAGTAACTGCAAGTTTTCAGATTAAAAAGGGAAACTGCTCAGATGTATGGCTCGACTGAAGAACTAAGGAATCTTCCTATTTTCCTTGGTAGGGCAAAGCATTTATAAAGGATAATAGTACAGTAATTCCTTGTAAATGTATAATTAATGTATAAAATATCCCAAGGAGTTGCTTTATGTATGGTGGTGTTACAGTTAAGTTACAGGGCTAGTAACGCTGTGTAAATAAAACCAAAATGCTGAAATACACAATAGATCTGGTAGCATCTGTTTTGAAAGAAAGAAAGGTAACATTTCACATCAGTAACTTTTTAAAATCAGATCTGGGTGATCAGAGGCTGGAATATAGAGACATGAATTCAAATTCCTCCGTGGCTGATGTGGAATTTAAATTAACTATCTGAAATTTGCAGAAAAACTGCTTGTTCCACTTATGTACTAATGGTCAGTGTTGTGTTTCAAAAGCTGTTCTTCTGTTTATGCAGGGACATCAAGCCAGACAACATTCTTCTGGATGTAAATGGGCACATCCGACTGGCAGACTTTGGCTCCTGTCTCAAGCTTATGGAAGATGGAACAGTGAGTTACAAGTAAAATCTTTAAAAAAAAATTGTGCTTCATTTATATTCAGTCAGAATGTGAATGAGATGCGTTGATCATTTTTATTTTGAAATTGTCTTCAGATACATATTGAAGGTTTTCTGATTACATGCATTAATCCTAATTTACTCCCTTTTCCATTCTGCCTTAATGCCACAATGTGCTCTTTCCCAATTCGAGGTCCTTGAGACTTTCATTTGTGCTGTGGAGACCCAGGTCTCAAAGCAGCTCCATTAGCCCATATACTTGACTTTTGTTGATTAAGTAATGCAATTTTTAAAAACATTGAGCTCAATTTATATTTGTGTCAAACATAGTTCACTAAAACATCGAGGGAATAAAATGTTCTACAAAGTGCTAGTTCTAAAAGTCAACCAGCTGGATATTGTCAGGATGAAGTGCCTCTTACTCTATATACCTGATTGGCTATTGCTTTAAACTAATCTTATATGTTATTTTGAACTCAGTATGTTAAATTTAGACTTGTAAAGGATCTGCAGTCAAAACAATTACTTGTATATGAGTAATAGATAAAATGTTGTCATGGATTTTAAATAAATGTTTATGGCAACAAGAGGGCTACCTTTAGTAAAATGGGATTAGAGGAGCCAAATGACCTACCACATCTGTTCTTATTTCTGTCATATGCTCATGTCACGTTCCTTTTTATTTCAGCGAACGATTACTCTACTCAGCAAGGATCAGGTAACCCAGGCAGGCAGTACGTATGTGTGTCTCACACCCTGCCCACAGTTTGAGCACTGGGGACTATGCTGCACTTCACCTGCACCACAAACCAGACACAGAGCAGAATTGTACAACCACCACAGTCAGCATACACCCCCATGATTAAATGCCGAATTTACCCAGACCTTAACTAAGATAATCTCACTTTAAATATCTGACGCAATGAATCAATACTTCAGCACCCACTCCTTTAATCTGATTAGATACCTCCCTCTTCTGGCCCTATAAAATCTCATTCACCCGGCTTCTGCCTTGAATAAACTTGCTCACTCATCCCTTTAGATTTTATATATTTCACTACTCGTTTGTCACTTTTATCAAGATTAAATACCTCACTCATCCAAACTTGATGTGATATAATTTATTCAGAACACATAGTTTTTGCATGATACCATTTTAAAAGTACTGTGAACCTACAATACACATTATGGTTTGTTGGAAATGCACTCTTGAGGCACATCCTGCATGAATGCTTGTAATATACATTAGCAGTAGGTGCTCATTTACTATTGTGTGCATATGCATAGACAGATACACTGTTGATTCCACAAGCTATATAATGCCAACACAGTATACAACTGCTGCACACTATTTATTTAATTGTTCATTTACTAAATTCTCAATGAAGCTTTCAACATATTTTTGTACTATTTCATTGAAAACAAGTTCGATATATATAAATATTTGGTATCGTCACATTGGATAAACTGGAATGCATTTCACAGTTTCTGCATACGTGCAAGTATTCTTTTCATATGGATTAACTCATACATTTGTTAGGTTTCCTTAGCTAAACACTGAAGGAAAAATATTTTAAGTACCAAAATACATGTGCCTTTTAATTCTTGCATTTTGTATCTCATGGCACAAATTTGCATGTTTTAGCTGGTTTTAAGATGCTTTTGCTCACTGTCAGCTGAGCTAATTCTGCTTAGAGTGCTTGTTGCAACTGGATTATGCTCTCAGTACTTGGTTAAGGGGTCTTAGGTAAGGGTATAGAAGCAAACTTCACATTGTCTAATTAACTTAACTATAGGTACTTCTCTTTCAAGCCACAGAGACAGCATTTTATTTTGGAAGTGATTAAACTGATTTTTTAAAAAATATACTTTTGAATTTGATCATGTAAGTTACCAAGGCACGTTCCAAGAAAATCTCAGCTTTCAAGATTCCCTGCTTGTCACAGGCTTTCCTGACTTGGAAATTTATAATCATCATTTCTTCGTCGCTGGTCAAAATCCTGGAACTCTGTGAAAACAACATTGTGGGAGTATTTTCTCCATGACTGCAGTAGTTTAAACTCACCACTACCTTCTTAGGGGCAATAAATATTGATCGCATTCTGAAGAAAAATGTCGTTGATCGATATACATTCTTTATTGTGAACAACTGTTAATGTATTTTATTGTTTAATTTATATTGTTTAGTAATTAGTTTATTATTGTAAGGATACAGTGAGGAGCTTCTGTTTGTATGCTATCCAGACAGATCATTCCATAAATAAATACATCAGAGTATTACAAAAGAAACAAGACAGTGCAGAATATAGAGCTTCATTTCCAGAGAAAGAGCATGCAGGTCGACAAACAAAGTACGAGGGCTGTGATGAGAGAGATTTAAGAGTTAAAGAGTTCATCTTTATCCTGTAAGAGATTCATTCAAGAATGTTATAACAGCAGGATAGAAACATTAATATGGAAACCTTCATATTTCTTAAGAAAAATTTGTTGTTTATTGAGATGGTCTGATGTGAAACTGGTTGAAGTATAAATAATCTAGCAAGACAGATCATAATTGCCACTAAATGGCACAGTAGGCCTAAAGTGCTGTGCTGTTAAAGTCGGTGAGAGAAATACATTGTACATTTATTTGGAACCTGCACTCAAATGGTTCACAAAGAAGATAAGTTGCAAATATTACCTGGTAGCCAAGTTAAAAGACCAATTTAGCCATAGTAGGGTGTCATAAATATCAATATTTAGCTAATGTTTATAGAGCAAAGAATGTTGTAAGACCAACTTAATAGTCATCAAAACACCAAGGTATTTTTTTCATCTGTGAATGTGTTATCTAATAATACACCACTCCTGAAGTGTGCTTAGATTGTGAACTCAAGTTCCAGAATAGGCTTTAACTCTGTAATGTTCTGCCTCAAACGGCAAGAGTAATATACTAAGTAGACATATCAAACCAATGCCTTGTCAGGCATATGCAATTGATGTTATGTCTATATTTCAACGAAGAGCTGTGGATGTCTTCTTAATGTCCTGCCCAGTATTTATTCTTCAATCAGCATTATTGAGGTTTTTCTGCCGAAGCAATTTGCTTGAAGCAAAATCCAGGCTCCTGTTTTTTTAATCGATCTGATATCCAGAAGGCAATCCAAAACTGTACTCAGTAATTTCAAATGTTTACTACATTATTATTTACTGAGAATAACATAAAGGATAGTTTATTATTATTTTAATTATCTTCCTGTCCATTACATGTTTTTTTCCCAAGTTCCTAAATTGTTTCTGTGGAATACTTGTTATTAATACATAGTTGTACATCACATGGACACTGTTAATATATTTATTCTGTATGTAATTTTTTTCTATGTTCAGTTTTGTCATGGTGTTAAACCTATTCAAAATTGGATAAATTACTGCTGGTCAGAGAATGAAAGCTCTTTGGTGAGCATGACGTAGAACTAGATTCTCGACTGGACCAGATAGTGAACTCATATGTTGCCAGTCAGCAAAGTGTTGGTGGTGATGAGGACTGGGTGGTGTGGAAAGTGGAATTTGTTTCGGGGATGTTACTAATGCAATGAAAATGCTTGGGAGCTTAGGAACTAAGAGAGCACCTAGTAGAGGAGAAACGGTTAATATTTCAAACCAATCGGGAGTTACTCTTGTAAATAGAGTATACATTCAGTGAACAGAACTTGCATTCCATGTTTTCTCACATCCAGTTGGGAAAAAATGTTTTTCAAAGAATTTGAGAAAATACTTGACACCATCAGGATTTGGCAAGGTTGACTTAGGGGAAGTTTAAATGTAACAATTGTGTTCCAGCTTTAGTATCAATGCATTGGACCTAATATGTTATGTTTCTAATGTAGGTTCAGTCTTCTGTGGCAGTGGGAACCCCTGACTACATTTCTCCTGAAATTCTTCAAGCCATGGAAGATGGCAAAGGAAAATATGGGCCAGAATGTGACTGGTGGTCACTTGGTGTTTGCATGTATGAAATGCTTTTCGGGGAAACTCCATTCTATGCAGAATCTTTAGTGGAGACGTATGGGAAAATCATGAATCACAAAGTGAGTAATGTGTAATATCCTACCCATTTGTGTTTTTTGTCAGTATTAATCATATTTTGTTACACACAGGTTAATTAACAGCCTTTTGAATCATTCAAATGCCTGAGGTGACCTACTGTAGATGTGATGGTGTGATAGACCTGAACCAAATTATCTGTTCACTTTTCTCCGTTTCTCAAAAAAAACGTTAGAAGCATTATGCCATGACAAATAATCAAATGTGGGTTGATCTTTAAAGGGATGTACTGCTTTAACATGTTTTGATAGATGAATGCTAAGTTAATGCATTATACATGGTTAGTCAGTGCAATCTCATTTTATGAATCATGAGGTTTGGGACAAGATAAGCTGGCAAAGAAGTATAGAAGCTGGTATGTTTTGGTGGGGGAGAGAGAGAGAGAGATAACTTCTAAATGTAGAGAATCTATACTCATTGGCCACGTAATTAGGTAGACCTGTACACCTGCTCAATAATGCAAAAATCTAATCAGCCGGTACATAATGGCAGTAACTCAGTACACAAAATAAGGTGAAGAAGTTCAGTAGTTGTTCAGACCAAACATCTGAATTTGGAAGAAATGTGATCTTTGTGAATTTGGTTGTAAAATGATGGTTGGTGCCAGGCAGGGTTCTTTGAGTATCCCAGAGACTGCCGGTCAACTGAGATTTTCATGACAAAAGTCTCCAGAATTAACAAAGAATTGTGCGAAAAGCAAAAAAAAAAGCATCTAGTGAGTGGCAGTTTTGTGGGTGAAAATACCTTTTTAATGAGAGAGGTCAGAGGATAATGACCAGACTGGTTCAAGCTGGCAGGAAGGTGACACATTACAACAGTGGTGTGCAAAAAAAGCATCTCTGAATGCACAGCACATGGAACCTTGAAGTGGATGGGCTTATAGCAGCAGAAGACCACAAACATCACGAGTCAAGTATTGAGTTTATCTGGTCCTACTGTAGAAATGTTTGAAGCTTTTGCAATTGTATCTAACATGGGAAGTGATTTTTTTTTTCAATTTTGTGCCTATAATCTTAGTGAGGGCTGAGAATCAGCAGTGTAATCACATCAAATGAATTACAAAATGAACTGCAGATGCTGGAAATCTAGAACAAAAATGGAGAATGCTGGGAATAGATCACAAATAGGTCGGTCAGATAGCATCTGTAGGAAGAGAAATCATTCACATCATTGGTTTCAGAACTACTAAACAGTTCAGTGCAGTTTCAGATCTACCATCCATGTGGAAAGCTGTCCAGGCACATCTTGTTCATATATCCAATTTGTCTAATAACTGCCTAATCAATCTACTCTCAATCATGAAAGTGTATGACAGTGCTAACAAACAGAATGTACTCACTAATTATTGATACCCACTTTGGGTTCACCAGGGCTATTCATTACAGATAGTTTAAAACTTGGTCCAAACTTTTAACTTAAGAGCTGAATTCCAGAAGTCGGGTAAAAATGATTGATGTTGACATCAGGGCAGTATTTGACCAAGTGTGGTATCAAGAAGCCCTGGTATTTGCTGTAATTATTTTGACAGTATCTTTCAAACCCACAAGATATAACACTAAGAGAGATGTAGAGTGAAGGTGCATGGAAGCACTGGAGCTTTCAGGATTCCAACTGTAAAAGGTCAACGTGTCTTGGAAATAATTACATTACAGGTTTCCCCCGCTATCCGAAGGTGGAGCGTTCCTATGAAACTGTTAGTAAGCTGAAATGTCGTAAAGTGAAGGAGCAATTGCCATTAATTTATATTGGAAAAATTTTTGAGCATTCCCAAACCCAAAAAGTAACCTACCAAATCATACCAAGTAACACATAAAACCTAAAATAACACGAACATATAGTAAAAGCAGGAATAATATGATAAATATACAACCTATATAAAGTAGAAATATTGTATGTACAGTGTAGTTTCACTTATCAAAATCGGGAAGTCACCGAGCCAAAATCGATTTTTGGAGGAAAAAATTGGCACGTGCATGTACACGCCTATGCACATACACGCATGCGCACACAACTGCCCGCCCAAGGCTTCACAGTCATAGTAGTCTTTTTCGGGGTAAGCACACATATAAAATGGGTGTCTTTTTTTCGTAAAAGCGAAAATCCTCTTTGGTTAGCGAAAACAGGTACTAATGTAGGTTTTTTGTAACAGCGAGCTGTCATAAAGCAAACGTTCAAAAAACAGGGGCCACCTGTATTCATTCCTTCTTTGCCATTGGTCTCACTGTTAGAATTCTCTGCCGAATAACACTGTGAGAACATGTTTACTTGAGGACTGTGACAATCCAGAAGGCTGCTCATCTCCACCTTCTCAGTTAGGGAGGTGCAATAAATGCAGGCCTTACCAGTGATAACTACATCACCAAAAAATAAAGAAAAAATAAATAAAATAAAGAAAAACTTTGCACATATCACAATGCCACTACATTCATACATTTCCTTTTTGACCCCCTCTGCTTTTCGCCATCCTTTCTCCCAATACCTGTTTCCCCATTCTGATTCCTGCTGTATCCCCATCCTCAGATCCTGCATTCCATTTTCCTGAGTCTCCATGAAACTACTTCTGATGACACTTCCGATTAAAAAAAATTGTTGAAACAGATGATGTTCCTATGACTGTGTGTACGTGTGGTAGTTCTAAGAACATTGGCAGATTTGTTTCAAAATTCTGTCCTGGTTGTGTTACTTACTATGATAAGCTCCATTCATCCAGCATTTACAAGACTTTGGTGTTGTATTGACAGATATCCTGGTCAAATGCAACACTTCTTTAATTCACTTTTTTTTAAGACATTACATAGAATGATACATTTCAAATTCAGTGGGGAAATTGAAAGGGAATATTGGAACTGAGACCCTAGTGAGCAGAAAGGAAACATGGGAAGAGTCCCCAAGCACAATCATACACCAAACCATTGAAATTCTGAAAAATGAGAGAGCTAATTATCAGAGTATTATTAAATTTGGAGCTGATTATGGCTTGCTTATTTTGAGATCTTGATAGGAAGAGTAGAACGTGGAGGATGAATGGTCCAATTTGCAGCATTTCCCTTTCATTTGAAATTGGGCTTTATCCTCCATTTAAAGCATATTGATAAGTACCATGTTATTATCAGGAGCCAGCAACAAAACCAGATTTTAATTACTGACAGCTTAGTAACGCTTCCTTCAGATGATGTAATTAACTTCTTTATTTAACACTTGCACAACCAGGAACGATTCCAGTTTCCGGTCCAAATCACTGATGTATCTGAAAATGCCAAGGACCTCATCCGGAGGCTTATCTGCAGCAGGGAGCACCGGCTGGGTCAAAATGGAATTGAAGACTTTAAGAAGCACTCATTTTTTGCTTGCATTGACTGGGACAACATCAGAAACTGTGAAGCACCTTACATACCTGAAGTCAGCAGCCCCACAGACACATCAAACTTTGATGTAGATGATGACTGCTTAAAAAATTCTGTGAGTTTTGAAGAGGAGTAATTTAGATTTAAAGTGGCTGTGATAATTTATTATTGAAAATGTATTTGCCTTTATATCAAAAAATAAATCTCTAATGGTCACTAGGTTAAGTCCAGGACAGCAGTGGCAAACCTTTTTGAGAGCATGTGCCAAAATTGATGCTAACTTTCTAAAATGCTTTCTTGCGTGCCATGGTAATTTTGAACTGAGATTTTCATTGATTAATGAATTAGTATCAATAATTATGGACTTTTCTTAGGAAGAAATATAAATTCTGTTGCCTATTTACTTATATTCTTTGTTTTCCTGTTAATAAAAGTATAATTGAGATAGATTGAAATAAATGAAGCATTTTAGAAAACCTGTTCTAAAGTTATTAATTTTTTTAAAAAGACAATTGAAAATAAAACATTTCTAAATAGAATTGTTATTGTACCTTATGTCCAGGTAAAATAAGAAATGTGAATGTAAAATTATAAACTTTGGTGCATGTTTTAAAGGATAAAGGAAAGTAAGCATACTTCACTCTCAGACTATTTTTCCTGCACTAACAATATCAAATAATTAGGCGTGACCATAGTCATCACTGAAAACAATGACTTATTGTCACTGAATATCCAGCGTTCACTCACATACCACAGTAGAAAAAATACTAGTAGAGTGAAGCCAATGGCAACTAGCCCAATTATTTACTATCCAAATAACTGATGTGAATACAAAGTTTGTGAGGGTTTCAAAACATACCATCCCACGTCATGTGTTCTCACAGACACCAAGCTGGTGACAGGCTGGTGCGAGACGTTTCCTGTGAAAACATCATACTGCTCTCAGGTGCCATCTTGGCATTCATGCCGTAGGTCTACTACCCCTAGAGAAATATAGAATAGTCAAAGTATATAAGGCAGATGTTCAGCTCGTTTAGTTTGTACCAGATTTATATAAGAGCAATCCAGCTCGTCCCTTTTCTCAGACACTAAACCAACTTACTTATGAGCATTACAAGTGAATCTGTCTTCACTAAAACTCCTGACAGTGCATTCTAGACTCTAACCATTGGTAATGTAAAATAAAATACATCATGTCACTTTTTAGTCTCTTGCCAGAAACCTTCATTCTATGTTCTTAACACTTGGAAACAATTTACTTGTGTCTGTCCCCTTCATGGTTAGAAAAATTTTTATCAGCACTTCTCAAAGACTCTATTCTGAGGCTAGCAAGCAAAGTTCTCCAGTATGTTCACATAACTAAAGCCCCTCATTGTTTGAATCATATAGTAAATCTCTTCACATCTTTCCTAAAGTTTGGTGCTCAGAGCTTGGTATAATATTCTGATTGTGGCCATCCAGTATTTTGCAACAGTTCATCTTTATTGCTTTGTACTTGTACACCATATGTCTGCTTATGTTTTTTTCTAAATCCACCTCTTATAAATTTGTCCCATCACCTTCTCTAATACATGCACATATATATCTAGATATATCTGTTCTTTTCCTACTTCTGACTGTTTCCACTTTGTGTTTCTCAGCATTAACATTCATCCATTTAACAGCTTTTCTGCATCGTGTTAGCATCCTCCTTGCAGTTCACTGCACCTCCAAGTTTTATGTCTTCTTAAATTTCAATAAACCATTATCATCATTAAACTCAGATGAATTCTGGAGTGATTCCTGCAGATTGGATTGGAGCAAATGTGGCCCTATTATTCAAGAAAGCAGGGAGGGAAGAAATAGGGAATGACCTATCCATCAGCCTGACTTGATCATGGTACAATCTCTTACGAAAGATGTGATATCAAGACAAGTATATGCAATATTATTAAACAAAATCTATCAAATTTGATGCTTCTACTGGAGTTCTTTGAGGATGCATCCGGTAGACTGATGGTGGTGGGGGGGGGGGGGGGGCTTTCAATAAGATACCATAGAGGAAATTGGTGAACAGAATTAGAGCACCTGAAATCAGGGATAATATATTAGTGTGGATTGAGAATTAGTTAATAGATGGAAAACAAAGGGTGGCAGTAAATGGATCCTTCTCAGGTTGGTATCTTTGCCAGGAAACAATGATTGTGCCTCAGCTACTCACAGTATGTATTGATATGGTATTTTGGCTGAAGGGATCAATGTAATTTTTCCAAATTTGTTAGTGAAACTATGTGAGAATGTGTGGAGTAGTGAGGATATAAAGAGATTACAAGAGGAAAAATGGGTAGGTTTGAATGCATTTCAAGGTGGATTAAATGCGGTTTGGGAAAAATATGAGGGTTATGCAGTTTTATGAAGAAAAACATGAATGATGCATATCTTTTCAGTGGTGAGAAGTTGGGAAATGTTGATGTTCATGTGGTACCTGGGTACCCATGAATGCATATCACTATAAGTTACAAGCACTGTAGGGAGGGATTGTAAGAGAAATTGAGTGCAAATAGAGCCTTGATGAGACTTGTCCTGCAGAATTTGCTTTTCTTCATTAAGGAATAATACGTTCGCAATGGGAGAGGGGTGCAAGAAAGATTGTCCAACTAGCTCCTCTGGTGGCGGATCTGTCATACAAGGACACATGGAATAGATAAAGCTTGTATTCTCTCAAATTTAGAAGAATGAGCGGTGATTTCGTTGCAACATATAAAATTCTTAGAGGGCTCAAACTTAGAAATCAGTGCTTCACAATAGGTTATTTAGAACTGAAGGAAGGAGAGATTTTTTCACTCGGTGCATAAAGCTTTGTAATTTTGTATTCGCAAGGTCTGTGCTGGCTCAGTTATTGATTGCATTCAGAGCAGAGAGTAACATCTTAAAGAATAAGGAGGCAAGTGAGCTTGAAGGAAGATCAGCCATCATCTTGCTGAATGGTTATGCTAGCAGGACAGACCAAATGGCCAGTCCTGTTCCTATTTCTTGTGTTCTTACACAAATACCAGGTGGTTGTGTTTAAAAATTCACAAGCACAATTTTTTCTGCTTGTATCTGAATTTAATTTGAAATTTTAGAATCAGTTATGAAGACTATTACTGGAGTGCATTGATTGCAGCATGTCATTTAGAATATTTTTAATCTATGCTTTCCCACTTAAACCCTCAATCCTAGAGATTAACTCAACAATCACTTGTTTTCACATGTGCTTTATGTGATTCACCTACGCCATGCCTTGACATCCTTTGCCTTCCCTTTACATCTTACATCTTAAAATGAACTTTATTAAATAGGATAAAGACAGATCAGAGGTGTAGGTTTCTTCATTTAGCTTATGGTTTGTCCACCCTCTCGTAAGTATCTTGTTGTACAAATTATTCCATACACAAGCTTGTGATGCAACATTTTATCAGTAAAAAAAAGTCTATTCAGGCCTAAACATAATAATATTGGTAATTCCTTCTTTTGCATGCAAAGTTATTGAACTAGAATTGCTCTATCAGGAACCAAATTTGTACTGTTCAGCAACATCCTATGCTATCAGTCAGGAAAAGAGCTTGAAGCCATCATCAGTTTAACATTTCTCATAAGAAACGTTAAATTTATAGTTAAATTTGGCTTTTGTTCTGTTTTAGGAGACAATGCCTCCACCTACACACACTGCTTTCTCTGGACACCATCTTCCCTTTGTAGGGTTCACATACACCACCAACTGGTAAGTGCATTGAATAGTTTGTGAAATTGCGTGGAGCTGCTAGATATGAACTTTTAGCACATAATTGTGGTACTGGCGTGTTTTTTACATAACAGTATGTGCGATAAAAGCTTATGTTTTCTTTTTGTATGTAAGACCACAGATCACATGATTGGAGGTTATAATATTAGGTGATGAAATTTTGTTAATCAGTTTATCATTCTCTAAGCTTATTTTATGAATTTCTATTCCACCTTGATTAAAGTGTTTTCTTTTGGAGGTTAGTTATTGCTGACCTTTTTTTTGAGATTTGACAACAAATCTGGTCTAAGTAGATGCTATGAAAGTTGTCTCCATCTCTGGATCCTGCTGAGTGAATTCTGAGCCTTCTCACCTGCTGGTGACTCTCAGCATACACTGAGACATTGCTGTCATTTGTTTGGCAATGCCACTTTAGGAAATGAACAGAGTGAGGAATGTAAAAAAGTTCCCACCAATGTGCTGTTGAAAAAATACTCAAATTTGGTGGAATTATCTGAACAGCTGATCTAAGAAGTTATTTTTTATTTAAGAAGGTTGCTTGACCCGTTGGGTCTATGTGTAGTGGTTGCTAAATTTGCTTCAGATTTTCAGCATTTGCAATGTTTTGACAATGCCAACTGAAGTGAATAACAAGGAGCACTTGCTCACTTTTCTTCTGGGGAAGTGGAGGTTTAACTTTGTTGCAGATTTACTCCAATAAACAAATCAAAGCTGGAATGCATGTTTTGGAAATATTAATGAGGCACAAATGAGAATCAAAAGTCTGTGATAACCAATGAGCTTCCACAGTCTTTTCCAAAATCTATAATTCCTCATGAGAATAACAAGTATTTTTGTTTCACTTTTGGTTGACTTCATGGCTCCTCAAAACATTTAACTTATAGTTACAACATAGTAGAGTACAAAAACAGGTCCTTCAGTCCACCATGTTTGCGGCAACTGTGTTGCCAACAGCCCAGTCAGCAGCAGGAGCAGGCCACAGCAATGAGGTTTCTCGCAGGTTGGCGATGCTTGTTTAAAAGGAGAGCTTCGCGGGCGTTCAGGCTTATTCCAATGGCCTAATCGAGCAGGCCACAGCGATGAGGTATTTCGCAGGTTGGCGACACTTATTCAAAAGTACAGAAGGGACAAGGAGGTCAGCCATTGTTGGGAGAAGGCCACTGGTGAGAGTAGGAGTGTCAGGTTCGTCTCAAAGGAGGCTTTGGCTTGAAAGAGGCATTGGCTCTGGGTAAGCTTCTGTTAAGGTTCCCTTTTTGTTTTATCATACCTCATGTAGTAAATGGCTGTTGTGAGTTCTTCATGCCGGATGTTGGAGTCCTGGGAGACCCAGAACTACATCTGCATGAAGTGCATCCGGCTGCAACTCCTTGAAGACAGATTTAGGGATCTGGAGCAGCAGCTGAATGATCTTTGGCTCATATGGGAGAGTAAGGAAATAATCAATCAGAGTTACAGGGAAGTAGCCACCCCGAAGTTCCAGGAGGTAGGTAGATTGGTGACTGTCAGGAAAAATGGGAAATGTCAATAGGCAGTTTACACAGAACACCCCTGTGGCCATTCCCCTCGAAAATAAGTATACTGCTTTAGATCCTAATGTGGGGGATGATCTCTGAGGGGAATGCACTGGCACTGATCATGGGTCTGTGGTGCAGAAGGGAGAAGAGGGGAGCAGTAGAAATAGGGAACTCAGTAGTCAGGGGAACAGACAGGAGATTTTGTAGGCGTGAATGAAACACCGAATGGTATGTTGCCTCCCGGTTGCCAGGGTCAGGGATATCTTTGGATCACGTCCACAACATTTTGGAGAGGAAGAGAGAACGGCCAGATGTCCTGGTACGTATTGGCACCAATGACATAGGAAAGAAAAGCAAAGAGCTCCTGAAAAGAGATTTTAAACAGCTAGGTAGAAAGCTGAGAAGTAATTTCCTGGGCAGTAATTTATGGATTGCTGCTTGTGCTGCGCACCAGTAAGAGTAGAATCAGGGATGAGTTAGCAAATTAATGTGTGGCTGAGAAGCTGGTACTGGGAGCGGGGTTTCAGGTTCATGGATCATTGAGATCTCTTCTGGGGGAAGGTATGACCTGTTCAAAAGTGACGGATTGCACCTGAACCTGAGTGGAACCAATATTCTCACTGTCAGGTTTGTTAGAGCTCTTGGGGAGGGTTTAAACTAATTTGGCAGAGGGGTGGGAACCAGAGTGAATGGACTCAGGATAGGCAGATGGTTAAACAAAATCAAAAATAGTGTGCAGTCAGACTGTCAGGAAGGGCAGGCAGATGATAGGAAAGAATTGCAGCCAGCAGGGTGAGTATCAGTGCATTCAGGATGCAGAATCAAAAAAGATAGCAAATGCAGCACTCAAAGTTATATCTTGATGCATGGAGTAAAAGAAATAAGGTGGATGTTCTTGTTGCACGTTGTACCAGAGGGATAGGAAGGTCGGCAGAGAGGGTGGTGTACCCCTGCTGGTAAAGAATGATATTAAATCATTAGAAAGATATGACGTAGAATCGGAAGGTGAATCTTTGTGGGTTGAGTTAAGAAACTGCAATGGTAAAAGGACCCTGTTGACAGTTATATACAGGCCTCCCGACAGGAGCTGGGCTGTGGACCACAGATTACAACAGGAAATAGAAAAGGCATGTCAAAAGGGTAATGTTATGATAGTCATGGGAAATTTCAACGTGCAAGTTGCAAGTTGGGGAAAATCAGGTTGGAAATGGATCTCGAGAGTAAATTTGTTGAATGCCTACAAGATGGCTTTTTAGTGCAGTTTGTCATTGAGCCTTCTAGGGGATCAGCTTTACTGGATTGGGTGTTATGTAATGAACCAGAGGGGATGAGGTAGCTTAAGGTAAAAGAACCTTTAGAAGGCAGTGATCACAATATAATTGAGTTCAACTTGAAATTTGATAGGGAAAAAGTAAAGTCTGACGTAGCAGTATTTTAGTGGAGTAAAGGAAATTTACAGTGGTATGAGAGAGGAGTTGGCTAAAGTAAATTGGAAGGAGATGCTGGCAGGGATGATAGCAGAGCAACAATGGTGTGAGTTTCTGGCAAAAATGAAGTTGCAGGATAGATATATTCCAAAAACAAAGAAAAACTCAAATGACAAAATAGTGCACCCATGGCTGACAAGGCAAGTCAAAGCTAATGTAAAAGCAAAAGAGAAGGCATACAACAAAGCAAAAATTAGTGGAAAGACAGAGGATTGGGAAGCTTTAAAACCTTATAGAGAGCAAGTAAAAGAATCATTGGGAGGGAAAAGATGAGATATGAAAGCAAGCTAGCAAACAATCACAAAGTGGATAATAAAAGCTTTTCCAAATAAGTAAAATATAAAAGAAAGGAGAGTGAAATAAGAACAGCTAGAAAATGAGGCTGGAGAAATAATAACAGGAGACAAGGAGATGGCAGATGAACTAAATGAGTAATTTGCATCAGTCTTCACTGTGAAGGACACTAGACGTGTGCCAGATGTTGAAGGGTGTGAAGAAAGAGAAGTGAGTGCAGTTACTATTAGTAGGGAGAAGCGGGTCAAGGAGCTGAAAGACATAAACATCACCCCAGCCAGATGAACTGCACCCTAGGGTTCTGAAAGAGGTAGTGGTAGAGATTGTGGAGGCATTAGTATTAATCTTTCAAAAATCATTGGACTCTGGCATGGTGTTAGAGGATTGGAAAATTGCAAGTGTTACTCCACTCTAAGAGAGAAGAAAGGCAGCAGAAACATTGCAGATACATTTTATCCACATAGCAGGGCTTGTTTCTCCAGAGTTGCACTTATTTTTCACAGATGCTATCTCTGCAGAATTTTCAGTTCGAATATTCAGTTGCTGATATCCTGTATTGTTGCACAACAGTAATTATGCAGAATTTATTTTTTAATGCATTGGTGCTCTTTTAGTACTTTGTCTGACCGAAGCTGTCTGAGAGATGCTGCTGGATCATCCTCGACAGACATTGATATCAATGTTCAGCGGACTTTAGAGGACAGCTTGGCCACAGAGGCTTATGAGAGGAGGATACGGCGTTTAGAACAAGAAAAACTTGAACTAAGTAGAAAACTTCAAGGTGAGAGTTCATTGGACGCGGTATATATGGTTCCATTATTAATATTCCTGCCTGGAAAACTAAGCTATGTTACTGATTTTGTGAGCCTGTTGAATACGTTTACTCTTAAGTCTATTGGATGTTATCCTTCCATCTCCAGCTTCTTCTCACAACACCCTTGTTGTCCATCTGGACACATGGTTTGTATGCCATATCACTTATTCAATAATACGTTGGTACGATTGATTGTGACTTAAATTTTGGAACTGAGTACTTCTTGTTTAGGTAAAGAGAAGTAATGGAATATTAAGAGATGGGATTTGAATTTTAATGAGAATGGTTCTTTAGAGGTGAGCAAATTCAACAATGTACAAATAAGTCTTGCCCGAGTGGCGTTCTTCACAAGCTCAAGGAACAAGCACTGTAGAACAGAATCATGAGACAGTTTCACTGTCCAACAGATCCCACTTATCTCCCGTGCTCTTGCATATACTTGAAGCACAGATAATTTTCTAGCATGACTCTTTATATATTTATCTCATTTCTTTGAATTTGTTTCAATCATCCTGTCTGCTGCTTTTGTTCTCTGTAAAGAGGTTGATCTAATCTACTTTTTTTTTAAAAATCATTTTTGCTTTGCTTCTTTTCCAAATCGAAGCTTTGAGGTGCTAGGAAATCACCTTTGTCAAGAATAAAAATTTGTATCCATTCAGCCCCAGCTTGTAAAACCAGGTGTCTGAATTCAGTTATTAAGTCATTACACACTCTTTGGTATCTGTTGGGCTTAATACTTTGGCCAGAGTCAAAGAGTTATACAGCATAGAAGCAGGACCTTTGACCCAAGTTTTACATGCCAATTGAGGTGCCCACTTTACATAACTATATGTTGATCAGCATTGGACTTTGCCTGTGGTCTTTCCAGACTAAGAAGAGCTGTGTGTGTCATTTTAACAATAACTTTGAATTTCCTTGCATTGTCAGCTGTACATTCACTGAACTCTTGGAGAACTAACAGTGGTTCATTTGATTTTGTTTGATAGAGTCCACACAGACTGTCCAGGTTCTTCAGTATTCAACTGTGGATGGTCCACTAACTGCAAGTAGAGAGTTGGAAATTAAAAATTTGAAAGAAGAAGTAGTAAAGTTGAAACAGCAAGTATTAGGTATGTATTCACTTATGTATTTAGAGTTCAAAAGCTATCTATTTCTTTGGTCTAATAATATTGATTAAACCAGTGTATGTTCTGAAGGTGCTGTGACGAATTTTGCAGAGTAAAGAAGAATGGTAGGAATAAATTTATTTGTATTTTTGAAATAAAAATTGGATAAATAACAATTGAGAAAAAATGAAAAAGGAGTAGGGCAAGCTGCATTACTGTAACAAAAATATCTGGGCCATTGATGTTGAGCCCAGTAGACTATAGTCTGGTCTTTTTTCTCACCACACAATGTATTCTTTAAATAGTTCAGTGATGTTCAAGCACAAAAACAAGTCCTTGTCCCAACATGCCCATAGTGACTATCATGAATCCTCTTTACTAATTCCAGTTATTAGCACTTGGTCTATAGCCTTCTTAGCCTTGACAATTCATTCTGCAGCCTTCTGATTCAATCTAAGCTATTAATAGTAGCCAGTTTTGGTTCAAAAAGGGATAGAGTGTCACAGAATGCATACTTTACAGTGGATATTCCATTTCAGCCTGCATTGGTCCATGAAGAGATAGGAAGATTAATATAGTATAGGAAACATTCAGCAGGCTAGTCAGCATCTATAAAACAAGAAACACTTGAAGTTTCAGGTCCAAAAGCCTTCGTTGGAACTCAGAAAGAGACTAAACAAGTCAGGGTTCAGGAGCAGAGAAGGTTGCAGGAGTGATGGCGGTTAAATACTGTGCAATATGTTAGTAACTGTTCCAATCAAAAGGGCTCTGGTGATACATGGTGATGTTTTGCAGGCAGCCCACAAAACTACCAGATATGCTTCTTTTTAGTTACTATCGCTGCAATCTGCAGCCTGTAATTTCTCTTTAAGAAACATACTTCAGTGCCATCTAAACAAACTAACAATTTTATGATCCCCAAAGGACTCAGTGAACTTGAGTCTTGGGGAATGCAGGTACAGCACCTTGAAGTGGATGAAGGTAGGCTATTGCTGGTATAGAGATCTCCTCAACTCAGATGAAGGAGTCAGGGCATGAGACTAACTCTCCCAAGCATAAATGTTGGCTAATGTACAGTTACTGGTGAACAAGATAGAGGACCTAAGGGCAAGATTGCTATATCAGAGTGAAATGGGGGATTGCTGCGTTTTCTATTTCACTGAGACACGGCTCATCCCTGACACTCTGGACACAGTACTCAGTCCACTAGCTGGACCAAACTGCAGAATATTCCAGGAAGGCAAAAGACGAAATGATAAACAAATTGTGGTGCTGGGATGTAGCGGTCTTGTTTCACTCCTGTTCTCCTGACCTGGAATATCTATGCCAACCATTCTGCTTGCCGAGAGAGTTTTCTGCCATGATCCTGACCAAAATTTACATACTACCAAAGGCAGTTGTCAAGATTCAAATTTCATGATTGTTCAATGCCATTTCCTGTACACAAGTATAAAGGAGAACGCAATAATTGTTACCAGATCTGATGCAGCACACAAAAAACATAAAGAATAAAGAATGTAATAATAATTTTATAGAACACAATAAATATAAATACCTAAGATAGCTTTTATACATAGATTGATTATATGTCCATAAAATGATGCTAGATGACTGTCAGAAATTAATAGAATAGTGGTGGAATAGTGATACAGCATTGACTGTACCAGTAACACCTCCCTCCCTGATGCTCTAAACAAGTTTAATGCATGCTTTGAGGCATGTAACATAACACCAATAAAGAAAGCTAACCCCCTCCCAGGTGAGCAGCAACTATCTGGTAACAGCAGCAGACATGAGAAAGACTCTAAAGGGAATCAACCTCCATAAGGTGGCCAGGCCAGACAACATCCCAAGCTGAGTATTCAGGGAGTGTTATCCCTACATGCTTCAAAACATCCACCATCAATACTGCACCAAATAACTCTACACCTTCGGAAGCAAATGTCTTCATTGCTGAGACACCAGCAGTATCTTTTACCTGGATGAAAGTTGATGGAAAGTAATCAATTATAATTTCAGTCATACCCTCTGTCTCAACAAGTTAATCACCTTTTTGGCCACTGATCATTTACATCTTGCACTTTACTAGCCACTTACTGTTTGCATGTGTACAGAAGATATTTGAATTCCCTTTAATGTTTGCACCCAGTCCTTTGTTGCACTTGTCCATTGCCTCTTTTGGCTTTCTATAGTCTGTCTGGTTCTTGTATTAGCAGCCTGACATCTCTTATATGCTCGTTTCTGTTTTAGTTTGCTCTCAAATCAAGTAAAAAATGTATGTCTGATGTCTGGGATTGGAAAAAGGCATCTCAAATTCTAGATGGACAAAAGAGCTACCATATTTGGGCGAGATTCTTGTCTTTGTTTGTTGCTAAGGTTGCTATAGTTAGTGAAATGAGTTTGGCTGTCTTCCATCTGATATAGATAATTGCACTAATTTTGAATGCTACTTGGCAATGCCTTGCTTAAAGCTGGCACTGGTATTAAACCAACTGCTTTGCAGTCAGATTTATATGCCCTTAAGGCTTCTGGTTATACCACAAAGTTGCTGAGTGTTTTATCTATAAGCTGTTAGTTTGTAGAGAGTTTTATCCTGAAAATATCTCAATATAACACAGAATGGTGTGAGCTTACAGAGAACACACACAAAATGCTGGTGGAACGCAGCAGGCCAGGCAGCATCTATAGGGAGAAGCGCTGTCGATGTTCTGGGCCGAGACCCTTCGTCAGGACTAACATTGCACTTACAGAGAGATTATTTGAAAGGAGTAATAACAGAAAATGCTAGAAACAGTTGTGGCAGCATTTGGGAGGAATGAGGCAGTTAACATTTTAGGTTGATGACCATTTATCAGAACTGGGAGAAGTTAGAAGTTGCAAAAGTACATTTGAGAAAGACCACATTTTGAAACTCTGAAATGATTTTCAGAAGAAACTGGATGGATGTTTATTTTCCTCATAATGTTTCAAATGTCAAACTTTAGATCAATTAGCTATGTGAAATTCGGTAATTCGTGGTTTGTGGGGGGGTTTTTTGTAAAGGAATCAACTGTGATGAAGTGCAGGAAACTCCAGAATTTTAAAAGATTTAGGAAGTCATCAGGCCTGGGTAGTTCTCTGTTAGTAAAAGCTTTATCTTTGTAGTCTTAGTTCATTCATCCTAGTTGTCCTTGCCCTGCTTTCCATTTGGTCCCAGTATGAAGCTTCAAAAACAGAAATTTTTGACTGTAATCACAGCCGTCTGTTCCTTGCCCTTCGCGTGTTCTGCTCGTGTAGTTTCCACAAACCAGATACAAAACCAGGGAATGCAAAGGTGGGATGAGCAATCACTATTCAATTACACAAAATAAATGATTGATAAATTAAAGAGCAAGTTGGGAAAAATAAAATGCAACGGAATACTTAGCAAGTGAACATTTCCTGTAGATAGAAAGCTGCTATCAGTGAATTCCAAATGAAATATGCAGCTTTAAAGAGTTATTGGCTCATTTGTCAAGCTTTTCATTCTTCAAACCTATGGGGAATTTAACCAAACATGACATTTTATGTATTCAGAATATCATGTGTTTTCCATTCCAGGAGAGGGTGGTCAGATTTTTTACTTTACTGTGAGTTTTAAAGTAGTAGATACATAGCAAATCTTTCCAAATACTGAAAAGTAGTACTAATATGTACAGAACAAACCTATACAGAAATCAGAATTAGATTTATTATCACAAGCATGTGTCATGAAATGTGTTAACTTGGCAGCAGCAGTTCAATTGAATGCATAAAATAGAAGGGGGAAATTAATTAATTACAGTATATGTATAAAGAATAGATTAAAAATTGTGCAAAAAACAGAAATAATATATATTTAAAAAGAGAGGTAGTGTCCAAGGGTTCAGTGTCCGCTTAAGAATCAGATAGCAGAGAGGAAGAAGCTTCCTGAATCGCTGTGTGTGAGCCTTCAGGCTTCTGTACCTCCTACCTCAAGTCATGTCACTTTTTATTGTCATTTCGACCATAACTGCTGGTACAGTACACAGTAAAAACAAGACGTTTTTCAGGACCATGGTGCTACATGAAACAGTACAAAAACTACACTGAACTACGTGAAAACAACACAGAGAAAAAGACACTACACTAGATGACAGACCTGCCCAGGACTGCATAAAGTGCACAAAACAGTGCAGGCATTACAATAAATAATAGACAAGACAATAGGCACAGTAGAGGGCAGCAAGTTGCTGTCAGTCCAGTCTCTGGGTATTGAGGAGTCTGTTAGCTTGGGGGAAGAAACTGTTACATAGTCTGGTCGTGAGAGCCCAAATGCTCCGTTGCCTTTTCCCAGATGGCAGGAGGGAGAAGAGTTTGTATGAGGGGTGCGTGGGGTCCTTCATAATACTGTTTGCCTTTTGAATGCAGTGTGTAGTGTAAATGTCTGTAATGGCGAAAGAGAGACTCCGATGATCTTCTCAGCTGACCTCACCATCTGCTGCAGTGTCTTGCGATCCGAGATGGTGCAATTTCCAAGTCAGGCAGTGATGCAGCTGCTCAGGATGCTCTCAATACAACCCCTGTAGAATGTGATGAGGATGGGGGGGGGGGGGGGTGTGTGGGAGCTGGACTTTCCTCAGCCTTCGCAGAAAGTAGAGACGCTGCTGGGCTTTCTTTGCTATGGAGCTGGTGTTGAGGGACCAGGTGAGATTCTCAGCCAAGTGAACACCAAGAAATTTGGTGCTCTTAATGATCTCTACTGAGGAGCCGTCAATGTTCAATGAGGAGTGGTTGCTCTGTGCCCTCCTGAAGTCAACAACCACCTCTTTTGTTCACATTCAGAAGCAGGTTATTGGCTTTGCACCAGTCTGTTAGCTGCTGCACCTCCTCTCTGTCTGCTGACTCATCGTTCTTGCTGATGAGACCCACCACAGTCATGTTATCAGCAAACTTGATGATGAGGTTCGAGCTGTGTGTTGCAACACAGTCATGGGTCAGCAGAGTGAACAGCAGTGGACTGACAACAGGAGTTGTAGAGTCCCTGAAAGTGAGTCTGCAGGTCGTGGACGGCTGGGACCTCAGCTTTTATTTATTTCAGCATTACTTTCCTGCACTAGCCGCATAAACCCTTGATTCTTCTAATGTCTTAAAATATACCAACTTCTCACGAGAATATATGGGACATATTTGTCTGACAAATGCCTGACTTATGTACGTTTGTACATTATGTACAAATAAATTTTTGGAAGACCAGCAAGTTAGATTTTCCAGCTGCAGCAGGGCTTCAGCCATCTTTTCTGATGGAACTTGATTCACTGTCCCATTTTCAACTTAGTCATATGGCACAAAGACGGGCCTTTTGGCCTAACTGGTCCATGGCATCTAAGGTGCCCGTCTAAATTATTCCCATTTACCTGTGCTTAGCCCATATCCATCAAAATCTCACTGATTCATGTACCTGTCCAATTATCTTTAAAAAGTTGTTGTTTTACCTGCCTCGACCATTTTATCTGACATGTCATCCACTGTGTAAAACAGTTGCTCCTGAAGTTCCTGTTAAATCTCTGCCCACTTGCCTTAATTTTCAATGATGTTTTGGCAACTGCAAAGAGTGTTGGAATACATTAAAAGAAGTACAGGTTTCTTTGTTTTATTTTTAGCTATTGGCCTTAGTTTTAAATCAGGAGGCATCCATAGAGAAAGATACAGTACAGAAAAATAGCCTTTCATCCCACTGAATCCATCAACCACTCATATACAGTAATCCACATTAAGAATGTGCTTGCAGACTGTTTGGTAATCTCCCCTGTCTACTGTCAGTTCTGATTCTTGCTTTTGACCCAATACACTGACAATTCCTCTCTCCCCCCCCCCCCCCCCCGGCCCCCCACTGATGCTACCCGGCCATTGAGTTACCCTTTGAGTTCTTCCAGCAGATTTTTTGTTGCTCTTTTTCCATCTTGTTTGTGTAGTCTTCCCTTAAATCTAGCCATGCGATTTATTAGCCACTATTTGAAGTAGTAAATTTTAACTTATAGAGTCACAGAGTAATGCAACATGCAACATTCCTCTCTGGGGAATAAAGATCCAGCATAGCCAAACTCATCTTGGAACTCAAGCTCTCTAGTCAAGGAAACATCCTTGTAAATCTCTTCTGTACGCTCTCCAGCTTGACAATGCCTTTCCTATCACACAACTACCAAAACTAGACATGGTACACCAAGTGTAGCCTCACCAACAATTTATACAACTGTGTGAAAAGCAACCCGACTATGTGGAAAGCATCATGTGTGATTCGAGTACCCAATAAGGGCCAACTAAAAGTATTGAATGACCACCGTCCAGTGCCCCTGACCTCGCACATCATGGAGACCCAAGAGAGGCTGGTCCTGGCTCACCTCCGGCCTCTGGTGAGATCAGCCCTGAAGTTTGCCTACCAAGAGCAGATTGAAGTCAATAATTCTGTCATCTTCCTGCTTAATAGAGCCTACTCCCATTTGGATAATCAGGGCAGCACTGTGAGGATCCTGTTTTTTGATTTTTCAATACCATACAGTCCTCATTTCTGGGTGAAAAGCTCCATTTAATGCAGATTGGCACTTCCATTGTATCCTGGATAACAGACTACCTGACTGGCAAACTACAGTATGTGAAGCTTCAGAGCTGTGTGTCAGACATGGCTACAAACAGCACTGGTGCCCCACAGGACTGTATTAGCTCCTTTCCTGTTTACCCTGTATACCTCAGACTTTAGATACAACACTGAGTCATGTCATCTGAAGAAATTCTCTGATGACTCAGCAAGAATCGGGTTTATAAAGAGACGACGGGAGGATGAATACAGGGCCCTGGTGGAAGATTTTGTCAAATTGAGCAAGCTGAGTCATCTGCAGCTCAACATTAGTGACACAAAAGAGTTGGTGATGGACTTTAGGAAGACTAAGCCTACATTGATCTCTGTTCCTATTGATGGTGAGGAATTGCAATGAGCTGGGGGTGCACCGGGATGACAGACTTGAGTGGAGCACCAACACAGAGGCTGTGTACAAAAAGGGCCAGAGTCACCTCTACTTCCTGAGGAGACTGAGATCATTTGGAGAATGCAGGCCTCTCCTCCACATTTCGTTGCTTCAGGTGTGACAGAAACAGAGGGGCAAGAGGAGGAGGTATTGCATTGCTTGTCTGAGAAAATATTACAGCGGTGCTTTGGCAGGATAGATTAGAGGGCTCGTCTAGGGAGGCTATTTGGTTGGAATTGAGGAATGGGAAAGGTGTAGTAACATTTATAGGGGTGTATTATAGACCACCTAATGGGGAGCAAGAATTGGAGGAGCAAATTTGTAAGGAGATAGCAGATATTTGTAGCAAGCACAAGGTTGTGATTGTGGGAGATTTTAATTTTCCACACATAGACTGGGAAGCCCATTCTGTAAAAGGGATGGATGGTTTGGAGTTTGTAAAGTGTGTGCAGGATGGTTCTTTGCAGCAATACATAGAGGTACCGACTAGAGAAGGGGCAGTGTTGGATCTCCTGTTAGGGAATGAGATAGGTCAGGTGACGGACGCATGTGTTGGGGAGCACTTTGGGTCCAGTGATCACAATACCATTAGTTTCAATATAATTATGGAGAAGGGTAGGACTGGACCTAGGGTTGAGATTTTTGATTAGAGAAAGGCTAACTTTGAGGAGATGCGAAAGGATTCAGAAGGTGTGGATTGGGACAATTTGTTTTATGGGAAGGATGTAATAGAGGTCTCAAGATGGCGCTCATGGAGTAAACCGCTTCTAGGCTTTGCTCCAAACCTTTTACGTCTTTTTAACCTACAAACACCCCTTAAAGGATCTTCTTATATTTATTCTAAAGGGGTCTAAACATACAGAATTTTTCTTTTTAACTATTTGAATCATTCTCAACTTGCTGAAATGTCTAAAGCAAAAGTATCGAAATAGACGAAAGAACCGATAACTTTAGAAACAATTGTGAAGCTTATAGAAGACAAATTTGAAGATCTGGTGAGAAAATTAGCCGTAAAGCTTTTTCAGTATGATGAACGCTTGAAGCTGGTTGAAGAAAAGCTCCAGATACTTACACTGGAATCACAAAAACAACAAGCAAGTATTTTGGCTCTTGAAGAAGCCGCTCGCAAGAAAGATCGTATAATTGAAAAAATACAAGAAGAGCAAACTTCGACTTCTCAACAGATGGATCGTTATAAAGTTAAAATTACTGATTTGGAAAATCGCTCTCGAAGACAAAATTTTCGATTAATTGGGATTCCTGAAAAATTTGAGAGCGGTGATCTTACCGTTTTCTTCTCTAAATTTCTAATGGATGTCTTGGGTCCAGAGGTACTGGACTCTCTCCCGGTAATCGATCGGGCACACTGTGTCTCCCGTTTTCGGTCTGATACAAGTTTGAAACCACGACATGTAATTCTCCGGATCCATTACCCTCATACCAAAGAACGTTTGATTCGGGCAGCTCGGAAAAAAGGTATGATCAGCTATCAAGAGTTTAAATTTCGCATTCTGGAAGATTATAGCCCTGAAGTCTTAAGGGCAAGAATGGCTTTTAGATCGGTTATGTCGAAATTTCACCAGAAAGGCTGCAAGCAAGCGCTGTTATTTCCAGCACACTTGAGAGTCACTCTTGAGGACGGAACTTTTCGGCTGTTTAAATCTCCAGCGGATGCTCAAGGTTTCCTGGAACGATGACATTCTATCGGGCTGACTAATGTAATTTAGCCTATAGATTTGGATCTGTTACAGAATGATGTTTGGGTTTTTTTTGGGTATGGCTTACATGTATTTCTTATATACGGTTAAAGCTCTTTTTGCTGGGTTTATTTTGACTTTATTATTTTTCCATATTATTAATCTATTAGCGTTGAAAATAACTTAATAGGGTTTTTTTCCTCTTTGCTTTTCTTTTTAAGCTGATATACGCTCTTTTTATACTCTTAACATTTAAATATTAAGATTTTTTTTTTTTTTAAATGGCGCTTCTTCTTCCCGACAGACTTCAGTGCTTGGAACGTCATATCTGTTTTGATGTGTTTGAAAGTTTTAAACTTTCATTTAAAATACCAATCCAGTATTAGTCATTTATGGGTTTTATCGTTTTAATTCTTTTTTAACCCTTTTGTTTATATACATTTATAATACTAATTTTATATTTTAACTTTTGTTATACCAACTCTCTCTTATAATGTGGGTTGTTTGTATTTTTTTAAACTTTGTTGCGTCTGAGTTGCCGTCTTGAGACACGGGGGTAATTTTAGTATTAGATTGCTTGCTTGCCTCTTTTTGGCTTTTTTCCTGGGGTTTTGAGGGTGGAGGGAGGGGGATTTTTCTTTTTTCTTTTCTTTTTGCTTGCTTTCTGCTTAGTTTTATTTCATGGGCTTATATGAAACTACAAAAATGGTAGCAGTGCCGTGACTTCCGGTTTCTCCTTGAACTTACTTCCTTCTTCCGGGTTCATGAGTTCACTTTTTTTTCAAACTTATGTGTTAATTGTAATAAATATTGTCAATATGGATAGGACTATTAACCTTGTTTCTTGGAATACTAATGGTTTAAATCATCCGATCAAACGGAAAAAAACATTCAAAGTATTCCATAGAATGAATGCTAATGTTATTTTTGTACAAGAGACTCGTGTAAGGAAGGTGGATAGTCAACGGTTGTTTAGGTTTTGGAAGGGACAACAGTATCACTCAAATTCGCAAGCCAAAGTGAGAGGTGTTTCCATTTTTATAGATTCATCAACTTCTTTTATACATCATGAAACAATTTCAGATCCGCAAGGTAGATTTTTGCTTATTACTGGTCTACTTTTTAATCAAAAAGTTGTTTTAGTTAATGTTTATGCTCCAAATACTGATTGTCCTGAATTTTTTAAATGTTTATTTACATCCTTTCCTAATTTGAATCAATGTAGATTGATAATGGGTGGGGATTTTAACTGTTGTTTAAACCCTTTGATGGATAGATCCAAGCCCATCCAAACTCTTCCGAATAAATCGGCTTCTCTCATTAACTCTTTTATGATTGATTCAGCTATTTGTGAAATTTGGCGTTTTTTACACCCTAACGACAAAGAGTTTTCATACTTTTCCCATGTTTACCATAATTACTCAAGAATTGATTACTTTTTCATTGATCACCATTTACTTACAGATGTTATGGATTGTAAATATGACTCTATTACCATATCTGATCATGCACCTTTGAAGTTATCTATTAAGATGACGGATTCATATATTAATACTAAAGGTTGGAGGTTTAATCCTGTTTTATTGCAGGATTCTGACTTTGTCAACTTTATTAAACAGCAAATTGATTTGTTTTTCTCAACAAATTCTACAGCAGAGATCTCTAGTGGAACTTTGTGGGATACTTTTAAGGCATATATTCGTGGACAGATTATTTCATATTCTGCTGGAGTTAGGAAACGAATTAATTCTAAAATATTAACACTAGTTGATAAAATCAAAGCAATTGACAAGATTTATTCAATGACCCCTAGCAAAGAACTTTATAAAGAAATAGTGGAACTTCAAATGGAGCATAGCTTACTATTATCCTCCTCGATTGAAAGTCAGTTAATTAAATCAAAAGCCCAATTCTATACATATGGAGATAAGTCTGGTAAATTATTAGCTAACCAATTGAAAATTGCTTCGGATAAACGACAGATTACTAGGATTTGTAAACAAGATGGTACTTTGACGATTGATCACAAAGAGATAAATAAAGCCTTTCAAGATTTTTATAATTCCTTATATCAATCAGAATGTACTAAGGACTCTTCTATAATAAATGAATTTTTAAGGAAATTGAATATTCCAAAAGTAACTGTTGAGGATAGTGTATTTTTGGATACACCTATTACGGAGTCTGAAATAGAAAAGGCTATTTTTTCAGTGAATTCAGGTAAAGCATCTGGTCCAGATGGTTTTTCTACAGAATTTTTAAAATCTTTTTCTTCCATACTTTCTCCTTGGCTTTGTAAAATTTTTAAAGATGCATTAAGTATTGGCAAACTACCACAATCTTTTTATGAAGCTTCTATTTCTTTAATTCTTAAAAAAGATAACAACCCTACTGAATGCGCATCCTATCGGCCTATATCCTTGTTGAATACGGATTTTAAGATTTTCAGTAAAATTTTGGCTATTAGACTAGAAAATATATTACCTCAAATTATTTCTGAAGATCAGACTGGATTTATTAAAAATCGCTATTCATCTTTTAACATTAGAAAATTAATTAATATTATTTATACCTCTTCATCTAAAATACCAGAATGTGTCATTTCTTTAGATGCTGAAAAAGCATTTGATAGAGTCGAATGGCCATATTTATTTAATACAATGCAACATTTTAATTTTAGTTCAAAATTTATATCATGGATTAAATTAATATACCATAAACCCTTAGCTTCGGTTTTTACCAATAATCAAAGATTCCCTTTTTTTCAGTTATTTCGGGGTACAAGGCAAGGTTGTCCTTTAAGTCCTTTATTATTTGACATTGCTTTAGAACCCTTGGCTATAGCTATTCGTGAATCACCCAATATTTTCGGTATTACCTGTGGGGAGACGACGTATAAGGTATCATATATATGCGGATGACTTGCTATTATATATATCTGACCCTGAAAGATCTATTCCTGCTATTTCTTCTTTGCTTGCTCAATTTAGTAACTTTTCTGGTTATAAATTGAATTTTAATAAGAGTGAACTATTTCCATTAAATATGCATGTTCCAACTTATAATCATGTACCATATAGAATTGTTACAGATTATTTTACTTATTTAGGTATTAAAATTACTAAAAAAACATAAAGATTTATTTAAAACTAATTTTCTCCCTTTAATCGATCAAATTAAGCAACTTGCTAATAGGTGGTCTCCACTATCTTTGTCTTTGGTAGGCAGAGTTAATGCCATTAAGATGATGATACTACCTAAATTTTTATATTTATTTCAAGCATTACCAATTTTTATTCCTAAATCTTTTTTTGATATGGTTGACTCTAAAATATCTTCTTATTTGTGGCAGAACAAAAATCCTAGACTAGGCAAAAAATATTTACAGAAGCCTAAGAAGGAGGGCGGCTTGGCTGTACCAAACTTAAGATTTTACTATTGGGCATTTAATATACGGTATTTAATATTCTGGACACAAGAATCGACTACAGCTGCTTGCCCACAATGGGTAAATTTGGAATGTAAATCTGTGCAAGATTTTTCACTGATCTCAATCTTAGGATCTTCACTTCCTTTTTCATTACTCAAAATGAATAAACAGATAACTAATCCCATAGTCAAGTATACATTACGAATTTGGTTTCAATTTCGTAAATTTTTTGGCTTGAATAAGTTTATGCTGTCATGTCCTATAATATCTAACTACTTCTTTCGGCCTTCATCTATAGATCATGCTTTTCTTTTATGGAAAACAAAAGGTATAACATGTTTTCGTGATCTGTTTTTGGATGATAACATTATGTCCTTTGAACAGCTATCTAATAAATATAATTTACCTAAAACCCATTTTTTTAGATATTTGCAAGTCAGAAATTTTCTGTATAATGAATTAAAGTCTTTTTCGAAAGAATGTCCATTGGACATTACAGAAAGAATTTTAGCCCTCAATCCTTGTCAAAAGGGTTTAGTAGCTATTATTTATAATATGATTATGAGTGTACAGCCAGATGTATCAGAAAAAATTAAGAAGGAATGGCAAGAAGAATTGCATTGTCCTATATCTACTGAGCAATGGGAAAAAATTTTATCATTGGCAAATTCATCCTCTATTTGTGCTAAACATGCCCTAATACAATTTAAGGTTGTACATAGAGCTCACATGTCTAAAGATAAACTTGCTCGATTTTATTCTCATGTTAATTCAACCTGTGACAGATGTCATTCTGATGTTGCTTCATTGACTCATATGTTTTGGTCTTGTCCTTGTTTACAAAATTATTAGAAAGATATTTTTAATATTATTTCAAGAGTTTTAAATATCAATTTCCAACCGCATCCTTTTACTGCAATTTTTGGTTTACCAATGATAGATAATAATCGTCTATCCGCTTCATCTCAACGAATGATTGCATTTGTTACATTAATGGCTAGAAGATCTATTTTACTGAATTGGAAAGAAATTAACCCTCCAACTGTATTTCAGTGGTTTTCTCAAACTATTTCTTGTTTGAGTTTAGAAAAAATTAGAAGCGTGGTTTTTGATTCTTCAGTTAAATTTGAGGAAACTTGGAGACCATTTATTCAACATTTTCATATGAGTTAAATAGTCTGATCCTGAACCTTACTGTTATTATCCTTAATTATCTGGATGGAGGTTCGGAGTTATCGGCACTACTGTATGTATTCAACATTATGCAATTGCCCGTGTTGGTTAGTTTTTTTTAAAGTTTTTTTTTTAAGTTTTCTTTTAGTTTTTTTGGGGGTTTTTTTTCTCTTCTTTTCGATTCTTTTACATTAATACTAGGCATTTGGGAGGCCTTATATATTGATTATTACATATCTGATTGTCTATTTAAACTATTAATTATGTACTCTCAAATGTTCTGTATTCATATTTCACTTATGTTTTTCTTAAAATTAATAAAAAGATTTAAAAAGAAAAAAAAAGAAAGGATGTAATAGAGAAATGGAGGTCATTTAAAGGTGAAATTTTGAGGGTAGAGAATGTTTATGTTCCTGTTCGGTTGAAAGGAAAGGTTAAAAGTTTGAGAGTGCCATGGTTTTCAAGGGATATTGGAAACTTGGTTCGGAAAAAGAGGGAGATCTGCAATAAATATAGGCAGCATGGAGTAGATGAGGTGCTCGAGGAATATAAAGAATGTAAAAAGAATCTTAAGAAAGAAATTAGAAAAGCTAAAAGAAGATATGAGGTTGCTTTGGCAAGTATGGTGAAAATAAATCCGAAGGGTTTCTACAGTTATATTAATAGCAAAAGGATAGCGAGGGATAAAATTGGCCCCTTAGAGAATCAGAGTGGACAGCTAATATGTGGAGCTGAAAGAGAGGGGGGAGATTTTGAACAATTTCCTTTCTTCAGTATTCACTAAGGAGAAGAATATTGAATTGTGTAAGGTAAAGGAAACAAGTAGGGAAGTTATGGAAACTATGACGATTAAAGAGGAGGAAGTACTGGCGCTTTTAAGGAATATAAAAGTGGATAAATCTCCGGGTCCTGACAGGATATTCCCTAGAACCTTGAGGGAAGTTGGTGTAGAAATAGCAGGGGCTCTGACAGAAATATTTCAAATGTCATTAGAAACAGGGATGGTGCCAGAGGATTGGCGTATTGCTCATGTGGTTCCATTGTTTAAAAAGGGTTCTAAGAGTAAACCTAGCAATTATAGGCCTGTCAGTTTGACGTCAGTGGTGGGTAAATTAATGGAAAGTATTCTTAGAGATGATGTATATTATTATTTGGATAGACAGGGTCTGATTAGAAATAGTCAGCATGGATTTGTGCGTGGAAGGTCATGTTTGACAAATCTTATGAATTTTTTGAAGAGGTTACGAGGAAAGTTGACGAGAGTAAAGCAGTGGATGTTGTCTATATGGACTTCAGTAACGCCTTTGGCAAGGTTCCGCATGGAAGATTAGTTAGGAAGGTTCAATCGTTAGGTATTAATATTGAAGTAGTAAAATGGATTCAACAGTGGCTAGATGGGAGATGCCAGAGAGTAGTGGCAGATAATTGTTTGTCAGGTTGGAGGCCGGTGACTAGTGGTGTGCCTCAGGGATCTGTACTGGGTCCAGTGCTGTTTGTCATATACATTAATGATCTGGATGATGGGGTGGTAAATTGGATTAGTAAGTATGCAGATGATACTAAGGTAGGAGGCTTGTGGATAATGAAGTAGGTTTTCAAAGCTTGCAGAGAAATTTAGGCCAGTTAGAAGAGTGGACTGAACGATGGCAGATGGAGTTTAATGCTGATAAGTGTGAGGTGCTACATCTTGGTAGGAATAATCCAAATAGGACATACATGGTAAATGGTAGGGCACTGAAGAATGCAGTAGAACAGAATGATCTAGGAATAATGGTGCATAGTTCTCTGAAGGTGGAATCTCATGTGGATAGGGTGGTGAAGAAAGCTTTTGGTATGCTGGCCTTTATAAGTCAGAGCATTGAGTACAGGAGCTACCTGGACTATTCCTCTTCCCACCCTGTCTCTTGCAAAAATGCTATCCCCTTCTCACAATTCCTCTGTCTCTGCCGCATCTGCTCTCAGGATGAGGCTTTTCATTCCAGGACGAAGGAGATATCTTCCTTTTTTAAACAAAGGGGCTTCCCTTCTTCCACCATCAACTCTGCTCTCAAACGCATCTCTCCCATTTCCCGCACATCTGCCCTCACCCCATCCGCTCGCCACCCCACTCGGGATAGGGTTCCCCTTGTCCTCACCTACCACCCCACCAGCCACCAAGTCCAACGTATAATTCTCCGTAACTTCCACCACCTCCAACGGGATCCCACTATCAAGCACATCTTTCCCTCCCCCCCACTCTCTGCTTTCTGCAAGGATCGCTCCCTACAGGACTCCCTTATCCACTTGTCCCCCCCATCCCTTCCCACCAATCTCCCTCCTGGCACTTATCCTTGTAAGCAAAACAAATGCTACACCTGCCCTTACACTTCCTCCCTCACCACCATTCAGGGCCCCAGACAGTCCTTCCAGGTAAGGCGACACTTCACCTGTGAGTCGGCTGGTGTGGTATACTGCGTCCGGTGCTCCCGGTGTGGCCTTTTATATATTGGTGAGACTCGACGCAGACTGGGAGACCGTTTCGCTGAGCACCTACGCTCGGTCCGCCAGAGAAAGCAGGATCTCCCAGTGGCCACACATTTTAATTCCAGGTCCCATTCCCATTCTGATATGTCTATCCATGGCCTCCTCTACTGTCAAGATGAATCCACACTCAGGTTGGAGGAACAACACCTTATATACCGGCTGGGTAGCCTCCAACCTGATGGCATGAACATTGACTTCTCTAACTTCTGTTAATGCCCCTCCTCCCCTTCTTACCCCATCCCTGACATATTTAGTTGTTTTTTTTTCTCTCTCTGCCCATCACTCTGCCTGTTCTCCATCTCCCTCTGGTGCTCCCTCCCTCCCCCTTTCTTTCTCCCGAGGCCTCTTGTCCCATGATCCTTTTCCTTCTCCAGCTCTGTATCACTTTTGCCAATCACCTTTCCAGCTCTTAGCTTCATCCCATCCCCTCTGGTCTTCTCCTATCATTTCGCATTTCCCCCTCCCCCCACTACTTTCAAATCTCTTATTATCTCTCCTTTCAGTTAGTCCTGACAAAGGGTCTCGGCCCGAAACATCGACAGTGCTTCCCCTTATCGATGCTGCCTGGCCTGCTGTGTTCCACCAGCATTTTGTGTGTGTTGATGTACAGTATCTGTTTCCTACTTGGCTTCACATTTACATCATAAATACTTGTAAAAGTAAAGCTACAACGAACTATATTACATTAAAGTCTCATTAAAGTACAACATACAGTCAGAATCTACCTACGTCATCAACAGCTTTAAATACACTTCAACACAAACTTTCCAGCAATGCCTTCAATAGCGCAAGAAAATAAACCTCATCAACCATCATTTCTTTTAACAGAATCAGCGTTAACGTTTTTACTTCAACATATCAACTGTCATATGAACTTACGGCGTTGCTTCTATGATGTTTCTTAGTGGATAGAAATGGAGTTGTGCTCATGTTGATCCTGCACACGCAAGCCCCCGCCTTCCCATTTCTCCAAACCCAGAACTTACCCACAAGACGCGGCGAAACCGGGTGTGACGTCATCACATGCCGCGATACATCACAGATAATGAATTTACCTTCAACAACTGCAACGTAGCTATCAAACTTTAACTAGAAAATAGTTATAAATGAATTATTTAAAGCGAAATTGTAATAAAGCTAAATAAATGCCTTAAGGGCAACACAGTTTCCTATCATTAACCAAATTCTGAATCTGGCTTACAGCCTCCCTCTGAATCCCGTGCTAACCTTCTAAGTTAGCCTGTCATGCAGGATCTTGTCAAAGGCCTTGCAGAAGTCAATATATTTCATATCTACATAGTTATCTCTTTGAAAAATTCCAAAAGAATGAACAGATATTATGCTTTATGAAGACAGGTTGAGTGATCGTAGCCTTTTCTCCTTGGAGTGACGGAGGATGAGAGGTGACCTGATAGAGGTGTATAAGAAGATGAGAGGCATTGATCGTGTGGATAGTCAGAGGCTTTTTCCCAGGGCTGAAATGGCTGCCACAAGTGGTCACAGGTTTAAGGTGCTTGGGAGTAGGTACAGAGGAGATATATGGGTGAGTTTTTTTATTGAGAGACCGGTGAGTGCATGGAATGGGCTGCCGGCAACGCTGGTGGAGGCGGATACGATAGGGTCTTTTAAGAGACTTTTGAATGGGTACATGGAGTTTAGAAAAATTGAGGGATATGAGTAACCCTAGTAATTTTTACGGTAGGGACATGCTCGGCACAACTTTGGGCTGAAGGGCCTGTATTGTGCTGTAGGTTTTCTATGTTTCTATATGACCTTCCATGCACAAAATCATACTGACTATTCCTGATCAGGCCTCGACAAACCAAATGATGATAGATCTTGTCCCTCGGAATTCCCTCTAGTAGCAACCCGAGAAATGAAGTCAGCCTTTATTTCCTGGCCTTTCCTTGCTATCCTTCTTAAATAATGGAACAATATTAGCCACCCTCCAGTTTTCTGGAACTTTACCAATGGCTAATGACAAAGCAAATTTCTCTACAAGGCCTCCACAATTTCTTCTCTGACCTCTCATAAGGTCCGGGATGCACTTGGTCAAGCTCTGGGGATTTGCCCACTTTAATGTGCTTCAAGGCTGTAGGCCATATATGTCAAACTCAAGGCCCGCGGGCCAAATCCGGCCCGTGGTGGAATTATCTTTGGCCCGCGAGATAATATCTAATTACTATTAAAGCTGGCCCCAGTAATCGAAGCGCCTATGGCGTATGATATGGCTAATGCTGAGTTTATTCAGGCACCAGGTTTTCAGGGTTTTTGGTGTTTATTCGGCAGTCTTGCTCGGCAGTCTTCTTCATAAGAAACGGAATTTGTAAAGTGAAACACTTTGTAGTTATAGCAGAGACTGAGACATGAGAGCAGGCTGAAAAAACGGAGGCAACGAAAGCTGCGTTCGCACGTGTCCAACTGATCCGGCCCGCATGAAGCTGCATTTTGCTCAATCCGGCCCGTGACCTAAAATGAGTTTGACACCCCTGCTAGGCAGCTCTTCCCTTATAATATACATACAATCCAATACCACAGTTAGTACGATGCTATTATAGCTCAAGGCTTTGAAGTTCAGAGTTCAATTTCAGCTTTTACCTGTAAAGAATCAGAATCAGGTTTATTATCGCCGCCATCTGATGTGAAATTTGTTAACTTAGCAGCAGCAGTTCAATGCAATACATAATCTAGCAGAGATAAAAAAGTAATAATAAATAAAATAAACAAGTAAATCAATTATGTATATTGAATAGATTTTTTTTAATGTGCAAAAACAGAAATACTGTATTTTTTTTAAAAAGTGAGGTAGTGTCCAAAGATTCAATGTCCAATTAGGAATTGGATGGCAGAGAGGAAGAGGCTGTTCTTGAATCGCTGAGTGTGTGCCTTCAGGCTTCTGTACCTCCTACCTGATGGCAACAGTGAGAAAAGGGCAAGTCCTGGGTGTTGGAGACCCTTAGTAATGGACGCTGCCTTTCTGAGACACTGCTCCCTGAAGATGTCCTGGGTACTTTGTAAGCTAGTACCCAAGATGAAGCTGACTAGATTTACAACCTTCTGCAGCTTTTTTCGGTCCCGTGCAGTAGCCCATCCATACCAGACAGTGATGCAGCCTGTCAGAATGCTCTCCACAGTACAACTGTAGAAGTTTTTGAGTGAATTTGTTGACATGCCTAATCTCTTCAAGCTCCTAATAAAGTATAGCTGCTGACTTGCCTTCATTATAACTAGATCAATATGTTGGGACCAGGTTAGATCCTCAAGATCTTGACACCCAGGAACTTGAAGCTGCTCATTCTCTCTACTTCTAATTCCTCTGTGAGGATCGGTATGTGCTCCTTCATCTTACCCTTCCGGAAGTCCACAATCAACTCTTTCGTCTTACTGACATTGAGTGCCAGGTTGTTGATGCGGCACCATTCCACTAGTTGGGATATCTCACTCCTGTACGCCCTCTCGTCACCACCTGAGATTCTACCAACAATGGTTGTATCATCAGCAAATTTATAGATGGTATTTGAGCTATGCCTAGCCACACAGTCGTGTATATAGAGAGTAGAGCAGTGGGTTAAGCACACACCCCTGAGGTGCACCAGTGTTGACCAGCAAGAAGGAGATGTTACCACCTATCCTCACAGATTGTGGTCTTCTGGTTAGGAACTTAAGGATCCAATTGCAGAGGGAGGTACAAGGCCCAGGTTCTGCAACTTCTCAATCAGGATTGTGGGAATGATGGTATTAAATGCTGAGCTATAGTCAATGAACAGCATCCTGACGTACATGTTTGTGTTGTCCAGATGGTCTAAAGCCGTGTGGAGAGCCACTGAGATTACGTCTGCCATTGACCTATTGTAGCGATAGGCAAATTGCAATGGGTCCAGGTCCTTGCTGAGGCAGAAGTTTAGTCTAGTCATGAGCAGCCTCTCAAAGCATTTCATCACTGTAGATGTGAGTGCGAACAGGCAGTATTTATTAAGGCAGCTCACATATTCTTCTGAGGCACTGGTATAATTGTCTCCTTTTTGAAGCAAGTGGGAACTTTTGCCCGTAGCAGTGAGGGGTTGAAAATGACCTTGAATACTCCCGATAGTTGGTTGGCACAGATTTTCAGAGCCTTACCAGGTACTCCATTGGGACCTTCCACCTTGCACGGGTTCACGCTCTTTAAAGACAGCCTAACATCAGCCTCTGAGACAGAGATCACAGGGTCATCAGGTGCAGCAGGGATCTTCACAACTTTAGTTGTGTTCTCCCTTTCAAAGCAGGCATAGAAGGCGTTGAGTTCATCTGGTAGTGAAGCATCGCTGCCATTCATGCTATTCGGTTTTGCTTTGTAGGAAGTAATATCTTGCAGACCCTGCCAGAGTAGCTGTGCATCCAATGTTGCCTCCGGCCTCTTTCAAAATTGTCTCTTCACCCTTGAAATAGCCCTCCGTAAATCATACCTGGTTTTCTGGTACAGGCCTGGGTTGCCATATTTGAATGCCACAGAACTAGCCTTCAGCAGATGACCTACCTCCTGGTTCATCCATGGCTTTTGGTTTGGGAATGTACAGTAAGTTTTGCGGGCACACACTCATCCACACAGGTTTTAATGAAGTCGGTAACAACTGCAGCATACTCATCTAGGTTTCAAGATGAATCCCTGAATACAGTCCAGTTCACCGATTCAAAGCAGTCCTGTATGCGCTCCTTTGCTTCCCTTGTTCATACCTTCTTGCTCCTCACTGCTGGTGCTGCAGTCTTCAGTCTCTGCCTATACTCAGGGAGTAGAAGTACAGCCAGGTAATCAGAGTTCCCGAAGTGAGGGCATGGAATAGTACAGTAGACATTCTTGGTGGTGCAGCAATGGTCCAGTGTGTTGTTTCCTCTGCTATTGCAAGTGATCTGTTAATGGTAGTTGCTTAGTGATTTTTTTCAGACTGACCTGGTTAAAATCTCCCAAAACGATGCAAGGCGTTAGGGTGTGCTGTTTTGTTCATGTTGATCCCATTGCTCAGATCATTTAAAGCCTGCTTGACATTGGCCTGAGGTGGAATGTAAACTGCTACCAGAATGACCCAAGAGAACTCGTGTCAGGTAAAAAGGATGGCACTTTACTGCTAGATATTCCAGGTCTGGTGAGCAGAATTGGGACAGTACTGATATATTTGTGCACCAAGAAGAGTTGATCATGAGACGTACCCCTCCACCTCTGCTTTTGAGAGAGACTATAGATCTGTCTTGATGGTATATTGTAAACCCATCAATCTGGATTGCTGCAACCGGTACAGAGCGGTTAACTAGGATTCTGTGAAACAAAGGACTCATGTGTACGTATTTCCTCTCTGTAGAATACATGGCTTTCCCGGGGCACTAAAGTTTCCTCCCACTTTCCAAAGACGTAATTGATTATTATATATTATCCTGTGATTAGGTTAGGGTTAAATCGGGTTTGCTGGAGTGACTCAGCTCAAAGGGCTGGTAAGGCCTATTCTATACTCTAAATAAATACAATAAAAATAAATACTTATTACCCTCATTTCTTTGGCATCCATGATATTCTCCTTCGTAAATAACAAGGAAAAATATACATTAAAAATCTCAGCCATCTCCTGCGGCTCCATGCATAGGCAGCCTTGAAGGTCTCTCTATAGTAACCCTTTTACTGTTAATATAACTGAAGAATTTCTTTGGATTACCTTGAGCCCAGCCTGCAAATCCATGTCGTTCCTCCTGTTTGCCCTCCTAATTTCCCTCTTAAGCCTGGTTTTAAACTTTCTCTATTCATCAAGGAATTCAATCATACCCTGTTGCCTAAAGGTGATGTACACTAAACTTATTATTGGCTTTTGAATATCATCGCACTTGTGGTACCTGGTTGTGGGCTTTCCATGTGGGAATATATTCAAAGTATTTTCAGATTTTTAAAGCCTTTTAACGGTCACTTTTTATTCCCCAGTGATATATTGGTAGGATACTGGTTGTGTTTATATCTATTTGGGTGAATGCTGGTGTAGAGATTTATTTTTGCATTAGATGTGGCGTTGTCGGAACATCTGCTGGCAGCCAATCTGATAGCAAGATACATAACATCCTGAGTCAGCTCAACAAATTTGACATAAATAAAAGCAGCACACACAAAAAAATGCTGGAGGAACTTCGCAGGTCAGGCTGCATCCTTGTTTCATGATTTATTATCAAGCAAAATAACAAAAGCTGTTTAAAGATTTTGTTTCTCACAATAGCTTCTCATTTTAATATGTTATTAATGAAGATGGTCAGTTTAAGATGCAAGCAAGCTGACTTATCACTGCACTGAGTAAAGTAACCATATGACTCTGACACTTTGCCAGATTCTGGTCTTATAGAACAGCAACTTGAAGAGGCAAGCCTCATGAGACGAGATTTTGAAGAAGGATGCAGGCAAATTAAAGCACTTGAGAAACAAATCAAAGCTGCAAAGCAAGAGAAAGAGGATCTTCAAAAGGTAATTGCATGTTCAAGTACTATTCACTTATCACTTCCAAGAAAGGGTGAGGAGGCTAGAATGTTAGAATATTTACCCGTGCAAATGTCTAATAAAATATTCCCAAGGCCAGCTATATACCTGACAATGACATAAAACCTGATGGGTCATGTTGTCTTCTTTTTCAGTCAACAGCAAAATAAAAGAAGAATCTCCTGAAATACTAGCAATATGCCACAATAAGTAGCAGAACCACAAACAGCATTTGAAAACACATTACAGATTGGTCATCCAAAAGAGAAAAGAACATTGGACTAATGGCTTAGTAACAAATCAATACAAGGCATTGGGTAGGCTATAGTGTGCCTAGCTTCTTGAGAGGTTTAATCAAGAGCCACAGAGAGCACGCAAACTAGAAATGAGAAAATATATATTAATGAGGAGGGACTGAAATGCCAGAGTCATTTCCACTAGAGAAACAGACAGACATACTTTATTGATCCTGAAGGAAATTGGGTTTCGTTACAGTCACACCAACCAAGAATAGTGTAGAGGTATAGCAATATAAAATCATAAGTAATTAAATAATAATAATAATAAGTAAATTATGACAAGTGGAAATAAGTCCAGGACCATCCTATTGGCTCAGGGTGTCTGATCCTCCGAAGGAGGAGTTGTAAAGTTTGATGGCCACAGGCAGGAATGACTTCCTATGACGCTCAGTGTTGCATCTCGGTGGAATGAGCCTCTGGCTGAATGTTACTCCTGTGCCTAACCAATACATTATGGAGTGGATGGGAGACATTGTCCAAGATGGCATGCATCTTGGACAGCATCCTCTTTTCCGACACCACCGTCAGAGATTCCAGTTCCACCCCCAGAACGTCACTGGCCTTGCGAATAAGTTTGTTGATTCTGTTGGTGTCTGCTACCCTCAGCCTGCTGCCCCAGCACACAACAGCAAACACGATAGCACTGGCCACCACAGACTCGTAGAACATGCTCAGCATCATCTGGCAGATGTTAAAAGACCTCAGTCTCCTCAGGTTCACTTAGCTTATGAAGCTAAGTGATTCATAAGTTTAAATTTATGGACAATTTTGATGATGAATATGAAAAGGCTACCATTTTGTCAGTTAGGTGAGTTATCCTGGGTCCTCAATTCGGATTGTCTTTAAGAGAAAAAGGTTAGAAGTTCATGATATTCACAGCAACTAACTAAATCAAAGATCACGATATTTCTTATGAAAAATTTTGGATTCTGTAAATTTGAAGAGCTCTGTGAAAGAACTTTCCACAAGGTTCACTACTGATTCTACTTTATTAAAGGCATTTAGGAATGTGTTATTAACCTTAGTCACTCCCGTCATGTCTGCAGGTCATGACTAAATAGAATTGTTTATCTGAGCTTCTATGTGTTTAAAAACTGAGGAGATTTGATTGTAGAGCTGAGCCAGATTTTGAAAGTGCAATAAAGGAGGTTAAAAGCAAAACTGTGTAACAGTCTGTAAAGATCATTCCAAATAGCAGCTGCATATTGCTTTTATTCTGCCTGTACAGTATTCTACAACAGCCTTGCAATAGAGAACTTCAGCGCCTCTACACAGAGGTACAAATATAGGATTTGTTAAGCTCTTATAGTTTTTAATTTCTCATCAATCTGCTCTCATATACTATCTTACCTTTCTTGATTTTTAAGATGCACCTAATCCTCATCTTCTGCTATTTCTTTACAATCCTTTTGTTTTGATTTATTGCTATTTTTAACTTACCTTGTCAGTCACAGATGAGTCACTTTTCCTGTCAGGATTTTTTGCCTTTATGGATTGTATTTCTCTTGCACCTTGTATATTATTTCTTCAAATTGTAATCATTGTTTTTCCACCATCATAGCTTTCAATATATTCTCCCAATTAACTCCTACTTATTTCTTCATAGTAATCTTTGGTTAGATTTAAGAACTTAGTTTTGTATTGAATTACTTCACTGTCAAACAATGTAAAATCACATATTGTGACATTTTCCCACACTGGGTCCTTGTTAACAAGTGTATCAATCAATCCATTGTTGCGCTAAACAAAATCCAAACAGTTTTTTCCATCGTTAGTTCCTGAATATATTGATCTGGAAACTTTCAGAGTCACAGCAGATTTAGAATACGTTCCATGAATTCATTTTCCATTTTTATTACAGCAAATTTGATTTGCCCATCCAATGTGTAGTCAAGATTAGTTTTGCTGTTACATGCACTCCTAATTTCCTGATGTATATCACATTAAATGTACAATTGCTATTTGGTGGGTCATCAGTAAGGTTGCCTATGTTTTCTCTCCTTTGCTGTTTCTGAGCTCTATCTATATTGATTCTCATTCTGTAACAAGAACACTTCTCACCACTCCTTTCTTATTATCATCCAGTTTTCCTCTTGTTGCCTGGGCTTCTTTAATGGTGAATACTCAGGAATATTTCATTCCTGTTTCCCCCTCAGATCCTCTCTAATTTTCTTCCTATTTATCATAAAGCTCTGCTATCCTGGTAAACCTCTGCCAGGAGGAATAGTCTCCTACTCTCAACCCTATTTATGTCTCTCATAATTTGTGTACATGTTTATGTTTCTGCTTGATATCATTTGTCAAATCACCCCCTTTGTTGTTGCTAAAGTATAATGAATTCAAAATCATATTGTTGTATGAGAGTGTAAACGATATGAATAGAAAGTTATTCCTGGGAAAGTTTAGGAGTAGTGAAATGATGAACACTTCTATATGGAATGGCTTAGATTTTCACTACAGTGAGTTGCAGGTGGTTCTTTGCATACTGCTTTAATTCTTCTCAAGTATACCTTCAACCCACTTACTGATCTGCTTTCCCTGAGTAATTTGTATTTAATAAATCTGAATTAGCCTGTTTGAATTGTACCCTTCATTCAGGAAATAATTGAATCTAGTGAAAGGTTGAAAGTGCAAACCAAAGAGCTCAAAGATGCCCACAGTCAGCGTAAACTGGCAATGCAAGAGTTCGCGGAGATGAATGAGAGGCTTACAGACCTGCGCTCCCAAAAGCAGAAGTTTTCTCGCCAGCTCCGGGACAAGGAGGAAGAAATAGAAGTAATGATGCAAAAAACAGAAAGTTTGCGCCAAGATCTGCGGAGAGTGGAGCGGGCCAAAAAAGAGGTGGGTTTGATTTTCTGTTTTGGATTGGGATTTCAGACTAGTAAATTCTAGTTCCTACCCCCTCCCTGACTCTACTTTCCCCTTCCCTCTTACCCCAGCACACCTTTCCCTTCCCATTCCAGTAATGGAGGATACGTTGGTTACTCTCTTCAATGCCAGGATAGTAATGGATTGACAGAATAAAGAGATGCAACATTGATGCAGTTTCTCAAAGAGAAATCCTTTTCCACTCTTTGATCAGTTTCCTTCTAGTGCCACCAGGGACCTGGATATTTTCTTTCATTCTTGGTAGGAGAATATAGTTTACCTTCTGTGTTGTTAGGAGATCAGCTACATTCTCAGAAGTATATATCTTCATTATATTTTCAAAGGTTCAAAGGTCCAATTTAATGTCAGAGATATGTATACAGTATATATCCTCAAATGCTTTTTCTTCGCAAGCATCCACAAAAACAGAAAAGTGAACAACAATTAAACGTAAGAACCCCAAAGTCCCCCCCCAGCTCCCCTTCCTCCCGTACATAAGCGGCAGCAAGCAGCGATCCCCCTTCCCCCACCTGCAAAAAAAGTAAGCATTGGCACCTCATTTCACCCAGCATTCAACATAGCACAGATTCTCTCCCTAATAAGGGAGAAGGAGGTGTTGCCATTTCCCAGCCACCAGGGAGACATAACATCTTGTTGGTTTATGATGTTAAAAGCCCATTAGGTTGCTTTTTTCAAGCACTATGCCTGAAGATCGCAAAGATCCCGGGTCTTCGGGCACATAGCAGTAGATTTTCCAACTCCCCTGACGACACACAGGTCTCCTGCCATGACACTGATCCTTGATTTGCCCGTCTCCAGAGTGCTGAGATCTTAGGATTCCAAATCTGAGCCAGACTCTCAGGCTGAACCCTTGGCGTGCTAAGCAACGGCCAGTCCTAAAACCCCGAGAATGGGTCCCATTCCCGCAAAGAACTGAAGTCAACGTGTAACTCCAGGTCAGGGTCTTCAAAAGAACCCTGAAAAAGAAGAATAAAGAAAGATATTAAAGGTGGAAACAGAGCTGTTTCCGAAGAAGCAAGCAAAAGAGTCGCCATTTAGTGCCATCTTAACTTCGGTGGAATAATAACATGATGATGTCTTAATATATCTTAGCCGTGGGAGCACAGAGGTTGATGTAATGGGCGATTGTCCAGAAAACAGGCTTTATTATTTGGAAGTAGTATAAATCTCACTAAAGCAGCTGTGATATTTAAAGTGAAGTAATTGCAAGATCAGTGCTCAGAACCCTGAATTAAAATGACTACGCAATTGCCAGATATGGTAAATCCCCATTTACTTGATTACAGTATATTCTGGAGTATAAGCCGACCCCCCCCCCCAATTTCAAGGTTTAAAAAGTGCCTTTTTCATGTTACCTTTGTATAAGCCGACCCCTTTTGTAGAGGTTTTTGATTTAACCAGAAAAGATCACAAGATCTCACATGCTGGTACTCAGCTTTGCCGGATCCAGAACCGGGAAATTTTGAGAACCAGTACCTGCTAAGAAAACAAGCCTACACATTGTAGTGCATTATAAGCGAATTCTTAATAAATAAATCAGGGAGGGAAATTTTGGATTAGGTCTCCAATGGTGGTGAATCCTCTGAAATGTAACCCCCCCCGTGAAACCATTTAGTGCCCATTGTAATCTCGTTAAAACATAACATGGGGTGGCGGGATCAGTACATCTACTCAGTATTGAGTTTGTGACCGCCATGTACAAAAGATTAAAATGAATGCGATATGATGCTGGCTTCAAGCTGAAGGTTGTTGATTTTGCTAAAGGAACGAATAATTCTGCAGCTGCTAAGAAGTTTAGTGTAAGCGAGAAACAAGTGAGAGAGTGGAGAAAGGCAGAGGACACACTGAGGGAAATGCCAAAGAGGAAATGTGCAAACTGCGGGAAAACATGCCAGTGGCCAGAACTGGAAGAAAAAGTTTTAGAGTGGGTGAATCACCAGCGATCATCCAGATACATTGTTACCAGAGAAATGATTCGAGTTCAAGCGTTGAAATGGGACGAAAAACACAGTGAGGTCAGCGAAAATTTCAAAGCTACACGAAGTTGGTGCACTCAAATAATGAATGGACGTGATCTTGTGTTGAGACGAAAAGCAAAGATTGCTCAGAAAATTCCTGCGGGGTGTTGTTTATGTTCAAGATCGCTGCTGGATGGACGAAGCAGGTTGCTTAAAGTGGGTTAAAGAGGAGTGGCGTCGACGTCCCGAAGGTTTCGGGAAGGAAAAGTCACTACTTGTCTGGGACGTTTTCAAAGCGCACTTGTCAGGTGGGACAGAAGCAGCATTGAAAGCTGCAAATACGGACATTGCAGTCATCCCCGGTGGATTGATCACTGTGCTCCAGCCACTAGATGTGAGTTTAAACAAAATCATTCAAAGAATTCATGCGTCGACAGTGGAATGAATTTGACTCAAAAACAGCCAATAAATGCGACCTATCTTCCGTATATTCGTTTTTCCAAAGTTGGCACCCTCTGTATAAGCCGACCCCCTAATTTTAGGGCCAAATTCTCGGCTTATACATCGGAATTTACGGTAATGTCTTTCAGGATATGAATCTGTCGTCCTTACCCTGTCTGGCCTATATTTAAGCCCAGACATGAGCAATGTGGTTGACTTTTCCGAATCCACCAAAACAGTCCAACACATCACATGTGAGATGATGGGGAATGAGTGCTGCTCTTTCCCACAGTGCCTTCATTCTGGTTATGAATGGAAAAAACATTTAAATATATCCATAGACTTTTGTTTGAATGAATGTTCTGTGACCAAGAGTTAAGGAAGAGAAATTGAATACAATCATAAGCTGTGATAGATGAGATTGTCCAGAACTGAGGTCTGTCTATTTGGTACCCTATTCATACTGCACAGCAGCAACTCAGGCCACTAACATAATATAAACACTCCCACACATTACACATATTGGATTTCATAGTATACCACTTAATTCCAACTGGTCCAACACTCACTGGGTTTTTTATTACTTCTCTTACTAGTCCAACCTGAAAATAATTCATAAGGAAGATGCAGAGGATTTGTATAACTACATTTTAATACTGGACTTAAGGCGCTTTCTTGTTTTTCTAACATCTGTTTTTGTACCCGTTTCCTGTCTGATGTTGCAATGGTAAACAGTTTCACTGTAAGTGATAGATCATGAAGGATGCACAGCCCAACATCGTTCTATTTGTTGGATGTTCAGTGCCAAGCAAAATAATGAGTGAGTCTATACTTACTTGAGTGCTCCATTGTACAATACTGTTTACATTAAGAGCTGGCTGGTGATGAAAGCATTCTTCTCTTTCTAGGTTGAAATGGAATACATGCTGAAAAATTGAATGTTACTTTTTAATTTGTATCTATATGAAACACCATTGTACAATTATTACTCATTTAATAGCTATTTTAATCACATATCTAAACTCTAGCAAAATTCTAATTAAGTTCTTGTTCTATTTCTAATACTTTCTGATTCATTTTTGAATTCTTGCTTGACTTTCCTACTCCCCTCCTCTCCACATCACCATTTGTTTTTGTCACTATGCTTGACTAGAGAGTATGTTAAGAAAGGCAAATGCCCCAGTGTAGAATTTGGCTACAGGCAGTCCCTGGGTTATGTACGAGTTCTGTTCCTGAGTCCGTCTTTAAGTCGGATTTGTACGTAAGTCAGAACAAGTACATCTGGTATTATTTAGCGTCAGTTCATCAAACGTTTGTCTTAGTATATAGTATATATTTTACCTTTCTATGCATATAATACACTTAAGAAACGTATGTATTCCAAAAATTAAACCACTGCGTTGCTTAGTAATAATTGTAGCTTTCAACGGGGCAGGGCGTTTCACATGCTCCATTATTCTCACTTTATCCATTATCCTTTAAAATTGTTCTGATCGTTAACTGACTGTAGCCTAACGCTTTTCCAATGACTGATGGCGTTTCACCTCTTTCCAAACGCTTTATTATTTCCAATTTATTTTCAATCGCGATCGCTTCCCCTCAATGGAACAGAAACACTGCGAGCGGTGGGTCCTGAGCTGCGCCGGCTCCGGAGGTCTGCTGGGTCCTAAGGACCACCGCATCATGTCAATGGAACAGAAACACTGTGGGTGGCGGGTCCCGAGCTGCGCTGGCTCCGGAGGTCCGCTGGGTCCTAAGGACCACCGCATCATGTCAATGGAACAGAAACACTGTGGGCGGCGGGTCCCAGGGTCCGCCGGGTCCTAAGGACCACCGCACTGAGACAGGTTAAATGGAACAAGTGTTGGGTTTGGGTATTTGATCCTCCACAATATTCCGCGTGGGTATTTAAACTGGAGGTGGCAGTGTTTTTTTTTTGTGAGCTGGACATCAACCCGGCACGGATGGTACGGGAGTCACTGGATCGACATCAACCTGGCACGAGAGCAGACTGTGACTGGATCGAACCTCTGTTTTCAGGCCCGGCGCTGATCTCACTGCGCCAGCATCCGACTGGAACGGGGGGGGGCAAGGTGAATCTTACTAAGAAAAATTTAAGCCAAATACAAAGTTAAACACTCAACACAGTATCAACAGTGTCGCGATCTGACTTAAAATGGTGGATGGCGTTCTCCTTCCTCGGTTTGTAAGTTGAAGTTGTCTGTAAGTCGGACGTTCGTAACTTGGGGACTACCTGTACATTGGATTAACATTACAATTAGAATGCATGTTAATGGTAAAGAATGCAGTTATTGAAATGGTATCAGTCCATACTGTCAAAATTCAACACGAATTGCGTTTTCTGATAAGCCCTTTTAGGATTTATAGTAATTTTATTGATTGGAATCAGATTTCAAGTCAAGTCACTTTTTATTGTCATTTCGACTATAACTGCTGGTACAGTACACAGTAAAAATGAGATGTTTTTCAAGACCATGGTGTTACATAACACAGTACAAAAAACTAGACTGAACTACGTAATATATTTAAAAAAACATAGAAAAGGCTGAACTACGTGAAAACAACACAGAGAAAAAGAAACTACACTAGACTACAGATCTACCCAGGACTGCATAAAGTGCACAAAACAGTGCAGGCATTACAATAAATAATAAGCAAGACAATAGGCACAGTAGAGGGCAGTAAGTTGGTATCAGTTCTGGGTCTGGGTATTGAGGAGTCTGATAGATTGGAGGAAGAAACTGTTACATAGTCTGGTCGTGAGAGCCCGAATGCTTCGGTGCCTTTTCCCAGACGGCAGGAGGGAGAAGAGTTTGTATGAGGGGTGTGTGGGGTCCTTCATAATGCTGTTTGCCTTGCGGATGCAGTGTGTAGTGTAAATGTCTGTATTGGCAGGAAGAGAGACCCTGATGATCTTCTCAGCTGACCTCACTATCCGTTGCAGGGTCTTGCGATCCGAGATGGTGCAACTTCCGAACCAGGCAGTGATGCAGCTGCTCAGGATGCTCTCAATGCAACCCCTGTAGAATGTGATGAGGATGGGGGGGTGGGAGCTGGACTTCCCTCAGCCTTCGCTAAAAGTAAGGACGCTGCTGGGCTTTCTTTGTTATGGAGCTGGTGTTGAGGGACCAGGTGAGATTCTCCGCCAGGTGAACACCAAGAAAGTTGGTGCTCTTAACGATCTCTACCGAGGAGCCGTTGATGTTCAGTGGGGAGTGGTCACTCAGTGCCCTCCTGAAGTCAACAACCATCTCTTTTGATTTGTTCACACTCAGAGACAGTTTGTTGGCTGCTGCACCTCTTCTCTGTAAGCTGACTCGTCATTCTTGCTGATGAGACCCACCACAGTCGTGTCATCAGCGAACTTGATGATGTGGTTTGAGCTGTGTGTTGCAGCACAGTCGTGGGTCAGCAGAGTGAACAGCAGTGGACTGAGCACACAGCCCTGGGGAGCCCCCCATGCTCAGTGTGATGGTGTTGGAGATGCTGCTCCCGATCCGGACTGACTGAGGTCTCCCAGTCAGGAAGTCTAGCGTCCAGTTGCAGTTCAGGCCCAGTAGGCTCAGCTTTCCAATCAGTTTCTGAGGGATGATTGTGTTGAATGCTGAACTGAAGTCTATGAACAGCATTCGAACGTACGTGTTTTTTTGTCCAGGTGGGTTAGGGCCAGGTGGAGGGTGATGGCAATGATGTCGTCTGTTGAGCGGTTGGGATGGTACGCAAACTGCAGGGGGTCCAGTGAGGGGGGCAGCAGGGTCTTGATGTGCCTCATGACGAGCCTCTTGAAACACTTCATGATGATGGATGTGAGTACAACGGGATGGTAGTCATTGAGGCAGGACACTGAAGACTTCTTCGGCACGGGGACAATGGTGGCGGCCTTGAAGCACGCTGGAATGGTGGTGTTGCTCAGGGAGATGTTGAAGATGGCAATGAGAACATCTGCTAGCTGGTCTGCACATCCTCTAAGCACTCTACCAGAAATATTGTCTGGTCCAGCAGCCTTCCATGAGTTGACTAATGTAATGTGCCTGTTTAATTGGTTTAACTTTTGGCAACAGTATGTTTATTTTCGAGTTTGGTGACAGTGGTATTTATTTCCCATCTCTTGTTGTTTCATACACAGTAATGATAGGTCAAGATCTTAGACTGATGCCATCCATTTAGTGAATTTATTTCTAGAATGGTGTTCATGTTGTATTTAAAATGGTTTGGACATTAAAGTTGCTTGCTAATGGTACCGATGTTCTAGATAGATCAGGTTTGACACATATTATGGCTATGTAATTTCATTCAGGATACTTGCTGTCAGTGAGCTCAGAAGTAGTTATCTGTTCCTCAATTCTGGCCTACATAGAGAAAAACAATCACTGTGCGGCCCAATTTTGTCAATGTTAGTTTGTTCCTGCAGAAGGCAATCTTTCCATAAACTTTATTCTCATTTTACAGCTGTGTGTAAATTTACAGCTTCTGGAATTCTGATTAAACAAGGTCCCTTCTTTTTAAACGTGTCAAATAAAGACAAAGTCAAGCTTATTGTCCCACGCACAGGTACATAATGCATATATGCGGTGATGTAATGAAAAATTTACTTCCTGCACCATCACTGATATCTAGCATCATATAAGCAGCATTCAAAAGAAGATAAATTATACGTAATTCTTAAAAGAAAATTTAATTAAAGCTATACCAAGCATCTGTGAGGGTAAGAATAGGATGATTTGGAAAATGAACTGGTGCAGGGAGCAAGGCTTCAGATTTCTGGATCATTGAAATATCTTCTGGGGAAGCTATGACGTGTACAAAATGGATGGGTTACACCGGAACCTGAAGGTGACCAATATCCTTGCAGACAGGTTTGTTAGGGCTGTTGGGAAAGGTTTAAGCTAATTTAGCAGTGGGATGGGAACTACAGTGATAGAGCTGAGGATGGGGCAGTTGGAATACAACTAGATATATTGTGCAGTGAGACTGTCAGGAAGACCAGGCAGATGATAAGGCAAAATTTCAGTCAGCAGTATGAGTTGCAGTGTAACATGGGGACAAATTTGAAAAGGGTGACAAATACGGGACTGAAGGTGTTACATCTGAATGCATGCAATATATTGAACAAGGTAGATAATTTTATAGTGCTTTTAGAGATTAGTAGGTCTGACTTTGTGGCCTTGACTAAGTCATGGCAGAAAGCACAACATAGTTGGGAGCTTAACATCCAAGGATACACATTTTATCGAAAAGGTTGACAGGTAGGCAGAGGGACTGGGGTGGCTCAGTAAAAAAAATGAAATCAAATCCTTCAAAAGAGGTGATAAAGAATTGGAAGATGTAGAATCCTTTTGGGTAGAGTTAAGAAACTGCAAAGGGAAAAACCCTGATGCGAGTTATATTCAGCCTTCAAACAGGCTGCAGGCTACAAATTACAATGGAAGATAGAAAAGGCATGTAAAAAAGGCAATGTTACAATAATCACTGGGGATTTCAAAATTAGAATCAGGTTTATTACCACTGATATGTGTAATGAAATTTGTTAAACTTAGCAGTAGCAGTTCAATGCAATACATGATATAGAAGAAGAAGAAGAAAAATAAATAGAATAATAAAAAATAAATAGTAAATCATTTACGGTATATACTGAATAGATAAGAAATTGTGCAAAAACAGGAATAATGTATGTTTTAAAAAGTGAGGTAGTGTTTATGCGTTCAATGTCCATTTAGGGATTGGATGGCGGAGGGGAAGAAGCTGTTCCTGATCTGCTGAGTGTGTGCCTTCAAGCTTCTGTACCTCCTATCAGATGGTAATAGTGAGAAAAGGGCATGTCCTGGGTGCTGGGGAGGTCCTTAATAATGGACGCTGCCTTTCTGAGACACCGCTCCTTGAAGATGTCCTGGGTACTTTGTCGGCTCGTACCCAAGATGGAGCCAACTAAATTTATAACCCTCTGCATCTTCTTTCAGTCCTGTGCAGTAGCCCCCCCCCCCCCCGCCACCAGACGGTGATGCAGCCTGTCAGAATGCTCTTCACGGTACAATTACACAAGTTTTTGAGCGTATTTGTTCGCATACAAAATCACTTCAATCTCCCAGTGAAGTATAGTTGTTGTCTTTCCTTCTTTATAACTACATCAGTATGTTAGGACCAGGTTAGGTCCTCAGAGATCTTCACACTCAGGAACTTGAAACTGCTCACTCTCTCCACTTCTGATCCCTCTATAAGGATTGGTATGTGTTCCTTCGTCTTACCCTTTCTGAAGTCCACAATAAGCTCTTTAGTCTTACTGACATTGAGTGCAAGGTTGTTGCTGCAACACCACTCCACTAGTTGACAAATTTCGCTCCTGTACACCCTCTTGTCTCCATCTGCAATTCAACCAACAATTGTTGCACCATCAGCAAATTTATAGATGGTATTTAAGCTATGCTTAAGCCACACAGTCATGGGTATACAGTGGCTTGCAAAAGTTTGGGCACCCCGGTCAAAATTTCTGTTACTGTGAATAGTTACGTGAGTAAAAGATGAACTAATCTCCAAAAGTCATAAAGTTAAAGTTGAAACATTCTTTTCAACATTTTAAGCAAGATTAGTGTATTACTTTTGCCTTGTACAATTTTAGAGTCAAAAAAAAAGGAAAGGAGCACCATGCAGGAGTTAGGGCACCCTAAGAGATTTGAGCTCTCAGATAACTTTTACCAAGGTCTCAGACTTTAATTAGCTTGTTAGGGCTATGGCTTGTTTTTCAGTCATCGTTAGGAAAGGCCAGTTGATGCAAGTTTCAAAGCTTTTCAATACCCTGACTCCTCAAACCTTGTCCCAACAACAGCAACCATGGGCTCCTCTGAGCAGCTGCCTAGCACTCTGAAAATTAAAATAAGTGATGTCCACAAAGCAGGAGAAGGCTATAAGAAGATAGCAAAGCGTTTTCAGGTAGCCGTTTCCTGAGTTTTGTAATGTAATTAAGAAATGGCAGTTAAAAGGAACCGTGGGGGTCAGGTTGAGGTCTGGAAGACCAAGAAAACTTTCCGAGGAACTGTTCATAGGATTGCTAGAAAGGCAAATCAAAACCCCTGTTTGACTGCAGAAGAGCTTCATGAAGATTTAGCAGACTCTGGAGTGGTGGTGCACTGTTCTACTGTGCAACGACACCTGCACAAATATGACCTTCATGGAAGAGTCATCAGAAGAAAACCTTTCCTGTGTCCTCACCACAAAATTCAGTGTCAGAACTTTGCAAAGGAACATCTAAACAAGCCTGATGCATTTTGGAAAGAAGTCCTGTGGACTGATGGAAGTTAAAATAGAACTTTTTGGCCGCAATGAGCAAAGGTATGTTTTGGAGAAAAAAGGGTGCAGAATTTCATATAAAGAACACCTCTCCAACTGTTAAGCATGGGATGGATCGATCATGCTTTGGGCTTGTGTTGCAGCCAGAGGCACGGGGAACATTTCACTGGTAGAGGGAAGAATGAATTCAATTAAATACCAGCAAATTCTGGAAGCAAACATCACACCGTTTGTAAAAAAAAAGCTGAAGATGAAAAGAGGATGGCTTCTACAACAGCATAATGATCCTAAACACACCTCAAAATCCACAGTGGCTACCTCAAGAGGCACAAGCTGAAGGTTTTGCCATGGTCCTCACAGTCCCTCGGCCTAAACATCATCAAAAATCTGTGGATAGACCTCCAAAGAGCAGTGCATTCAAGACGGCCCAAGAATCGCACAGAACTAGAAGCCTTTTATAAGGAAGAATGGGTGAAAATCTTCCAAACAAGAATTGAAAGACTCTTAGCTGGCTACAGAAAGTGTTTACAAGCCGTGATACTTGCCACAGAACTCCGGAATGTTGAGCTGGCAATCCTGCCCCTCTTGCAACCAAGTCTTCCTAATGGCTACAATATCATTGTTCTATGTGTTGGTAAATGCTCTGAGCTCTCTGTATTTCCTACCGTACTTTTTGCATTGAAATATACACAACACAGATAATTTGTTCCACCACATTCAATCCTTTGATTCCTGATTTTGTCTGAGATTTTAACAATGTTTACCTCCATAACCTCACCACTAACTTACGGCATTCTGATTCCAATCCCTCTGCAACTCTAGGTTAAACCTCACTGTACAGCATTAACAAACCTTTCCGTTAAGATGTTAGTCTCCCTCCATTTCAGGTATAAACCATCCCTTCAGTACAGGCCCCACTTTCCCTGGAGGAGAAATATTAAGCCCTCCCTCCTACACCAACTCCTTAGCCACCTGTTTAACTGTATAATCTTCCTAGTTTTGAGAAGGGGAGCAAATACTGAGATCACATCCCTGGAGGTCCTGCCCTTTAACTGAGCACATAACGCCCTGAACTCCATGTGCAGAACCTCATCATTCATCCTACCCATGTTACTTGTACCTACATAGACTACGTCTTCTGGCTGTTCACCCTCCCACTTAAGAATGCTGAGGATTCCATCTGAGATGTCCCAGGCTCTGGCATCCAGGAGACATATGGGAATCTTGTTATTGCCATAACCTCCTGCCCGTTCCCCTAACTGTCGAATCCCCTATCACCACAGCACGCCTCTTCTTCCCCTGCCCCCCCCCCTTCCATTCTGAGTCACAGAGGCAGACTCAGTGCCAGAGACCCTGTGACTTTCTTCTGTTAGGTCATCCCTCCCCAATCGTGTTCAAAGTGGTATAGCTGTTGATGAGAGGGATGGCCACAGGGGTACTCTGCATTGGCTGTTTAACCCCTTTCCCCTTCCTGATTGTCACCCTTCCTGAGTCCTGCACCTTGGGTGTAATTACCTTTCTGTATGTCCTATCTATTATACCTTTGGTCTCCCAAATGATTTGGAGTTCATCCAATTCCAGCTCCAGCTCCTTAAAGCGGATTGTTAGAAGCTGCAGCTGGATTCACTTCTCACAGTTGTAGTCACCAAGGACACTGGAAGTCTCCCTGCCTTCCCACATCCTGCAAGAGGAGCATTCAACTATCCAGCCTGACATTTCCACTGTCCTAACTGTGCAGATATAAAGAAGAGAAGGGGAAAAAAGCTTTACCAAGAGCTTTTCTTTTTTTGCTTTCTCTGACTGAAGCCTCTCCTCACTAAAGCCTCATGGTCATCACTCTTAACTCTGTCCACTCAGATGATGGCCACTACCCTTGCCCCTGCCTTCCTTTAACTTGGCCTTGCTAATCATTCCTAGTGTGGATTGGTCACTTGTCAGAGAACAATTACACTGTTGCGATCTGCCACTTCCTTTTTCTACTCTGCATTGAAATCCCCTCTTCTTAATCTTGTGATGTCCTGATTGGTCACTGGTCAGAGCTTATTACTCAAGAGCTCAGATGATAGTGTTGAATGCTGTGCTGCAGTCTATGAAGAGCATTGTGCTGTTGCTTATCTTGCCTGAAACTGGGGCTGTCTTTCTTATACTTGTGTATAAGCTCTATTTAAGCACAAACAGGAGAAAATCTACAGATGCTGGAAATCCAAGCATCACACAAAAAATGCTGGAGGAACTCAGCATGCCAGACAGCATTAATGGGAAAGAGAACAGTCAAAGTTCCAGGCCGAGGTCTTTTAGCAGTGCTGGAGAAAAAAAAATGAGGAGTCAGAGTTAGAAGATGGGGGGAGGGAACACAAGGTGATGGGTGAAACTGGAAGGGTGGGGGTGAAGTAAAGAGCTGGAAAGTTGATTGGTGAAAGATTTACAAGGATGTTGCCTGGATTGGGGAGCATGCCTGAGTGAACTCGGCCTTCTCTCCTTGGAGCGGCGGAGGATGAGAGGTAACCTGATAGAGGTGTATAAGATGATGAGAGACATTGATCATATGGATAGGCAGAGGCTTTGTCCCAGGGCTGAAATGGCGAACACGAGAGAGCACAGTTTTAAAGTGCTTGGAAGTAGATACAGAGGAGATGTCAGGGGCTAGTTTCTTTTATGTAGAGAGTGGTGAGTGCATGCAATGGGCTGCCAGCGATGGTGGTGGAGGCAGATACGATAGGGTCTTTTAAGAGACTCATGGATAGGTATATGGAGCTTAGAAAAATAGAGATCTATGGGTAACCCTAGGTAATTTCTAAAGTAAGTACATGGTCGGCACAGCATTGTGGGCCGAAAGGCCTGTATTGTGCTGTTAGTTTTCTATGTTTCTATGAAAGAGATACAAGGTTGGAGAAGGGGGAATCTGATGGGAGAAGGCAGAAGGCCATGGGAAAAAGAAAAAGGGGGAGGAGCACCAGAGGGAGGTGACGAGCAAGCAAGGAGATAAAGTGAGAGAGGGAAAAGGGAATGGGAAATCGAGAAGGTGGGGGTCATTATTGGAAGTTTGAGAAATTGATATTCATGCCATCAGGTTAGATGAAGGTTACCCAGAAGGAATACAAAGTATTGCTCCTCTAACCTGAGTGTCACCTCATTGCGACAGTAGAGGAGGCCATGGATGGACATGTTGGAATGGTAATGGAAAGAGGAATTTAAATGGGTGGCCACTGGGAGATCCCACTTTTTCTGGTGGACAGAACATAGGTGCTCAACTAAGCGGTCTCCCAATCTATGTCGGGTCTGACCAATAAACAAGGCCACACCGGGTGCACTGGATACAATAGATGATGCCAATAGACTCACAGGTGAAGTGTTGCCTCACCTGGAAGGACTGTTTGGAGCCCTGAATGGTAGTGAGGGAGGAGATGTAGGCCCTAATTGGTCATTTCGCGCCTTGCTGATGGTCTGATTCCTTTTCATCTTGGTTAGACGGCTCTTTCTTTTGCTTAGTTTTGATTTGTCATTATCGTTGTATCTTGAAATCATGATTTGGGATCATGTTGAATATACTTATAAAACCCAGTAGGTCAGGTATCATCTTGGGCAGGCTTCCCACCAAAGAAATAGGTAAAAGGGAAAAAATATATTACTGCTTCTCTGTTTAACCCCACATTCCCACATTAGTTTGTGGCTTCATCTTCCTACGCCTGGTCACTGTCATAGCATGTCTTCTGTACATTATTTCTCTCAGTAAGCTTCTTAACCATATCTAGCTTTTTTGTCTGCATTTCTTACTGAAATCAATATTTGTTGAAGTCTATTGTTTAGAATGTATAAATGAATCAATTAATTCACTACCTACGCAAGTGCTTCTGAGATGAAGATTATGGGCCAAATGTTGTCAAAAGGGACTAGCTTGGATTGGCAGAGTGACTGCAGGACTTTGTGACTCCACTAGCTGAATCATGGCTTTCCTTATTCCTTAATTGGCTGTTTCATTTCTATCCCCACACCACCACCCCCTCACCTTCTGCCCTAGCAATGGGCTCATTCAACATGTAAACCTTCTCATTTTCTTCCAGCTTCAGTAAGATTCCACCATTAGCCATGTCTTCCTCACTCTAACCATCTCAGCATGTTAAAGAGACTATTCCCTCACAACTTTGTTTTCTCGTACATTCTCACCAGTCACTCCTTTTCTTACAAAACCACAGGACATTTAACAGTTGAGGTGTTGCTGCACCATGTAGGGATCCAGACAGTACTCCCAAGTAAAGCAGTGATTCACTTGCACTTCTTTTAAGCTAGTGCACTGCATTTGGAGTTCAACATGTACTGTTCTCTACATTTGAAGACAGCAAACTTAGATTGTGTGACCTCTTTGGGGAGGGCCTGCATTCAGTCCACAGAGTGATTCCGAGCTCCTTGATGCCTTCGTTTCTTTATGGTAACGGGACCTTCTCTCGGACTCACGACTGGCCACTATTCGATATGCCAAAGTCGCATTCTAGAAGACTAGTGTGCCTCAAAGGTTCCAGAATTTCCTGGCTCTGGAGGTGAGCTGACTTGAGGTTGGCACTTCCGCTGGAAATTGGTGTGTCGTACAAGACAGAAGTTTGAAAGCAGCATGCTGGCTGCTGACTGTGTGCCCAAAGGTGCAAGTTATTTGGACACAGAGCTCAGAAGAAATGACGCAACAGACTTTTAACATCGTAAATCAGTGAGTTGTTTGTTATGTCTCCCCTCTCGCTGTGAAAGGGAGACACCTCTTTTCCCTGATTAGGGAGGGAGAGAGCCTGTGGTATGTGGAATTACTGGGTGAACCAGTAGTCTTTGGGGATACTGCAGGTCTATGTCTTTATTGATGCTTTGCTGCACGCTCTAGTGCTCAATGGGGGGCATTGATGCTGTTTTGCTGGTGGGGGAGGAGATTGTTGCTCTGCTACTGCTTATGCTTGGCTCGGGGAGCTGGGGAGAACTTTGGGGTTCTAACATTTAACTGTCATTCATTCTTTGGGGCACTCCTCTGTTTTCATGGATGTTTGCGAAGAAAAGGGATTTCGGAATGTATATGTTACACACCCTGTCCTCATTAATGTGCAGGGGATACGTTCCTCGCAGTCCGCGCACAGTATGGAAACGCATAATGTGAATAATTACTTAAATGGAGAAAATAGGGATGCGTTCCAGAGGGCTTCCTAAATATGTTTTATCTGTAATTTATTCACATTTTCATACCAATATGACACAAAAGTAGTACCACAAGGCAATGTTTGTATTATATTTCATCAATTTAAGGTAATATTCAATGTAATAAATCATAGAAAGTTTGCCTTGAAACCTGACAGTCTTTTCATCCTTACTTACTTAAGTGCATTTTGGCATATGTTTCCAAAAAAGTCTGGTTTCATCTGCATTAAACACTGCTTTGGTGTGATGCCTAACTCAACTATCATAGCCCGCAACTGCAAAGGGTAGCGTTCAGCAGCTTCATGGTCAGCACTAGCTTGCTCACCACGCACAGCTAAGTTGTGAAGCCTGTGACGATTAACAAACTTAGAAAACCATCCCCTACTTGCATTAAAACAAACAATATCACTTGACACTTCCTCACCAGCCTCTGAACCGACCATAAATTTCCAAAGCTTTCACACGAAGATGATCGGAACTGAATGTTTTTTTTCTTTGTTTCATGCTCAATGTACAAACTCAACATTTTCTCCATAATCATTTGTCATAATCGGGTTATGCACTTTTGTAACAATTTTTGAAGACACCTGTGATGAATCAATCACTGCACTTTTTATTTTCTCAGCATTTTTCTTTATGTTTCTGATTGTGGACTCACCCAGGCCGAAGTAGCGTCCCAGAGCTGCGTTACCTTCACCTGACACGGCCCTGTTTATAATTTCCAACTTTTTTTCAAGTTTTAAAGCGGTTCTCTGCCGCTTGGCTGATGGCCCAGGACTTGACATAGGACGCTTAGGAGGCATACAGGTAGTTAAGTATTCCAAGCACAAAATCAGTGCACCTTAGGTAATAACAACAAAAGTTTAAGAACGCAAGATTGCACATCCACATGCTGCCAAAACCTATGCAAGACTGGCTTGAGTGAGACTGAGGCATGCACACGTGACTTGTATTGGTGGGAAAGCAGTGCTTCTCGTCCCAACAGCCTCACATAACTGTGAGTTTTGGATGCATATAAGGAGAAATTGGTAGAAAGAGGATCGATGCATAACTGAATCTGCATTGTCTGAAGACGCATATAATGAGGATAGGGTGTACATTTCTCTGACATTAAATGTACCTTTGAAACCTTTGAATTTGGTTCTGCTAACCTATTTGTCTATGGTATTCTTCATTGTTATTATGATGCCCAAAGTAAGACCACCTTGTCTTCTATCTGTACATATTGTAATCTTGCTGAATAAGTTTTCAACAAATTCTGTATGATGCAGATTTTATTCCACATCTCAAATTGTGGGTAGTGATTTGTGAATTCTGTAAGGTTGTATTTACATAACCTGAGCAGCGGTAACACAGGGGTTGCTTGAATTACCTTTGTCCTATCCTGCCCTTACATACTCTACAATTTAAAACTAACTTGCTTCTTCTCTTCCCCATTCTGACCAAAACATTTCAAACTGAAATGCTCACTGCTTCTGATTTCACAAATGTTGCCAAAACAGTAAGGTATTTCCTTTTCTGTTACTTCAGAATCAATATTTTTTGATTCCCAAAGAACAGAACATCTTTTCCTCCAATACACCTGAACCCACAGAATCAGAATCAGGTTTGTTATCACTGACATATGTTGTGAAGTCTCTTGTTTTTTGCAGCAACAGTACTGCGCAATACATTAAAAATACCATAAGTTGAAATAAGAAAGATAAACAAATGAATATGTAGTGAAAAAAAGAGCAAAATAGTGAGGTAGTGAGGTTTATGGACTTCAGATATCTGATGACAAAGGGAAAGAAGCTATTTCTGAAACATTGAGTGTGTGTCTTCAAGCTCCTCTACCTCCTCCCAATGGTAGCGAGGAGAAGAGTATATGTCCTGGCTAGTGAGGGTTCTTATTTATCAACGCCCACCTTCTTTAGGGATTGCCTTTTGAAGATGACCTTGAAGGTGGGAAGGCTAGTACCCATGATGGAGCTGGCTGAGTTTACAGCCTTCTGCAGCTTTTTCCAATCTTATGTGTTGGAGCCTCAATACTGAACGGTGATACATCTAGTCGGAATGCCCACCACAGTACATCTGTAGAAATTTGCTAGAACCATTGGTGGCGTACTGAATCTCCTCAAACTCCAAATTAAGTATAGCTTCTGGCAGTCATGTTGCAAATGTAAGTCAGTCTTCTGGAGAGTGAACATGATCATGGAGCATTTTACATACTTGTCCCTCAGAGGTTGGTGGATGAACTGTCCTCATTAGGACTCAGCATCCCTCTCTGTAACTGCATCTTGGACTTCTTGATGGAAAGCTCCCAGTCAGGCCGAGTTGGCAGCAACATTTCAAGTTCCATCATGCTGACCACTAACGCCCCAAAGGGCTGTGTGCTCAATCCACTGCTGTTCACATTGCTGACTAATGACTACACTGCCAGGTCCATCTCAAACCACAGAAAGTTCATGGATGATACTACAGAGGTTGGTCTCATCAGCAACATTGATGAGTTGGTATACAGAGAGGAGGTAGAGGCTTGTCAAATAGTGCAAGAACAAAAACCCGAGTCTCAACATGGATAAGACAAAAGAAATGAGATTGGACTTCAGGAAGGTGCAGTTCGACCACACTCCATTGCATACCGACGGTGCTACCATGGCGAGAGTGAAAAGAACAAAATTCCTTGGTGTAAATGTAGCAGTCGATCTAACCTGGCCCACACATCTTACTAGTCAAGATGGCACAGAAATGTTTATACTTTCTGAGGAGAATGAAGTGTGCGAAGCTTCCCACCTCCATTCTAACAACTTGCTACAGGAGCACTATCAAGAGTCTCTTGTCCGGCTGCATTTTTGTGTGGTATGGAAGCTGCAAGGCATCAGAATGCAAGATCCTACAGAGGATAGTAAAATCTATTGAGTGGATCACTGGAATCCTCCTCCCCCCTATTTGTGATACTTACCAGGAACTTTATAGATGAAAGGCCTAAAGCATTGTTGAGGATCCCTACTACTATCCTACAATCTCTTTGACCCACTACCATCAAGAAAGAGGTACAGAAGCTCTCCCTGTACCATGTTCCTGTCACCAGATTCATCTCTGGAGCACCTGGACAATTGAAGATACCTACATTAGACTATTGTTTATTGACTACAGCTTTGTCTTCAGTACTATAATTCCAAGCAAACTCATCTCCAAACTCCTAGACTGGGACTCAATACCTCTGTCTGCCACTGGATCCTCTAATTCCAGACTAACGTACTTTACTTTATTGTCACCAAACAATTGATACTAGAGCGTACAGTCATCATAGCGATATTTGATTCTGCTCTTCGTGCTCCCTGAAGTACAAATTGAAGTAAATATAATAAAAATTTAAATTATAAATCATAATTAGAAAATAGAAAAGGGAAAGTAAGGTAGTACAAGTCAGGTCCAGATATTTGGAAGGCATGGCCCAGATCCGGGTCAGGATCCATTCAGCAGTCTTATCACAGTTGGAAAGAAGCTGTTACCAAATCTGGCCGTACGAATCTTCAAGCTCCTGAACCTTCTCCCGGAGGGAAGAGGAACAAAAAGTGTGTTGGCTAGGTGGGTCGTGTCCTTGATTATCCTGGCAGCACTGCTCTGACAGCGTGTGGTGTAAAGAGAGTCCAAGAATGGAAGATTGGTTTGTGTGATGTGCTGGGCTATGTTCACGATCTTCTGCAGCTTCTTCCAGTCTTGGACAGGACAACTTCCATACCAGGTTGTGATGCACCCTAGAAGAATGCTTTCTACGGCGCATCTATAAAAATTAGTGAGGATTTTAGGGGACAGGCCAAATTTCTTCAGCTTTCTCAGGAAGTAAAGGCGCTGGTGGTCCTTCTTGGCAGTGGACTCTGCTTGGTTAGACGAAGTCAGGTCATTTATGATATTCACCCTGAGGAACTTAAAGCTTTTGACCTGTTCCACCTGCGCACCACCGATGTAGATGGGGTCGTGCGGTCCACTGCTCCTTCTGAAGGAGTACTCCTACTCCTTCTCAACAACCAATTCCTTCATCTTGCTGATGTTGAGGGATAGGTTATTGTCTTCGCACCATGCCACCAGGTTCTTAATTTCCTCTCTGTACTCAGACTCATCATTACCCAAGGTACGGCCTACAATTGTGGTGTCATCAGCAAACTTATATATTGAGTTTGATGGAAACTTGGCTACACAATCATAGGTGTACAGTGAGTACAGCAGGGGGCTGAGTACACAGCCTTGTGGGGCACCGGTGGTCAGAGTGATTGTAGAGGAGAGCTTGTCCCCTATTTTTACAGCCTGGGTTTTGTCTGTGAGGAAGTTGAAGATCCAGCTGCAGATCTGAGTACTAAGACCCAGGTTCCGGAGCTTAGGAATCAGTTTATTTGGAATGATGGTATTAAAGGCAGAGCTGTAGTCACTGAAAAGGAGCCTTACATATGTGTCTTTATTCTCCAGGTGTTCTAAGGAGGAATGTAGTGCCAGAGAGTTGGCATCTGCCGTTGACGTGTTGCTCCGGTAGGCGAATTGCAAAGCGTTGAGGTTGACCGGTAGGTTATGGTTGATGTGTGTCATAACCAATCGCTCAAAGCACTTCATAATAATTGATGTTAGAGCCACAGGTCGATAGTCATTCAGGCATGCCACCTTGCTTTTCTTCAGCACCAGGATTGCCATTGCCTTCATAAAACATGAGGGAATCTTAGACTGATGCAGGGAGCAGTTGAAGATGTCAGCAAACACTCCAGCTAGCTCGCTTGCACAGGCCCGGAGAACCCGTCCCGCGACGCCATCTGGGCCCGTTGCCTTCCTTGGATTCATCATCAGGAAGTCTCTTCTAACATCTTCCTCGGTGACGATGAATCTGGAGTAGAATGCGTTAGGTTCGTCAGGAAGAGAAACACTACAGTTATTGATATTCCCAGCCTTTTCTTTGCGCCCAGTGATCTCATTTAGACCCTGCCATAGTCTACTGGCATCCCTCTGGTTAGCCTGGACTTCCAACTTGGCTCAATGTTGCCTCTTGGCACCTTTAATGGCTTTCCGGAGTTCACGCCTGGATTCCGTGTAGCGACTGGTATCCCTGGACCTAAAAGCCGCAGCTCTAGCCTTCAAAAGGGACTGGACCTCATAATTCATTCAAGGTTTCCGGTTAGGGGATACCCGGATCGTCTTGCGAGACACACAGTCCTCTGTGCATTTCCAGATAAAGTCCGTGACAGCTGAGGCTACTCATTGAGTTTAGCTGCCATACTAACCAGTCCACTGATTCAAAGCAGTCACAGAGGACCTCATCCATTTCCTCTGTCCAACGCGACACCACTTTTGACACCGTGACCTCCCGCTTCAGTTTCTGTTTGTAAGCCGGGAGGAGGAGTTCGGCCTGATGGTCCGATTTTCCGAAGTGAGGTCGTTGGATGGAACGGTAGGCATCCTTGACTGCTGTGTAGCAGTGGTCAAGTATATTCGGGCCTCTAGTGGAGCAGGAGACATGTTGGTATAACTTTGGCAGCACTTTTCTGAGGTTGGCCTGGTTAAAGTCCCCGGCTATAATGAGCAAAGCCTCTGGATACCTGGTCTCAAGTTCACTGATGTTGTCATACAGTGTATTCACAGCACACTCCACGTCCGTTTGGGGGGGAATGTAGACTGCTGTCAGTATGACCGAGGTGAATTCCCGTGGCAGATAATAGGGATGACACTTCACCGACAGATGTTTCAGGTCCGGACTGCAGGAGCTTGTCAGTGCCACTGTGTCCGAGCACCACGCAGTGTTGATCAGTAGGCAGACACCGCCACCCTTCGTCTTGCCCGAAGACACCGTGCGGTCCATCCGATGGATCGAAAATCCCTCTGGTCAGATGGCACAGTCAGGGGTGGCGGGAAGAGCCAGGTCTCTGTGAAACAGAATACACAGCAGTTCTGCATCTCCCTGCAGTAGGTGAGTCTTCCTTTAAGATCATCTACCTTGTTCTCTATGGCTTGCACATTAGCTAGTAGGATGGTGGGCAGAGGGACCCTAAGGCCCCTCCGCTTCAATCTGACCAGCAGCCCAGCTCTTTTCCCACGCCTCCTCAGTAAATAGTGTATCTTTCCAGGTTTCCATCGATGCAGTGTGTTGTTGGCAGCTCTTTGAGATAGGTTGTCGTCGGGCGCTCCAGGTTGGTCCGAGTGACGGGGGAAGCTCCACTGCCATTTCCAACTGCCGGGGGCCCGTGCTGTAGATCGGGTCGGGCCCCGAAGCCAACACTTAATCCCAGAGGGCTGGGCTGCCGGCTGAAACAAGTCCATGAACTGAGTCACGGTTGCAGAGGCATCTGCTCCAGCCGAGCCTCGGACTCGATTTCTGAGGTCAGCGGCGGAGGCCTCACTTCCGGCAGCTGTGGATGGTCACCAACAGGGCTCTACCGTGGTTGCCCCGGGGAAGCGTCTGGGGTACCTTGAGGTCTCTGACGTCACTTCTGTGTGGTCGTCTGCTTCGGAGAGGTGCTGGTCGGAATGGGCCGCCTCTCCAGGCGCTCCGATACGGTGGCAGGACGCGGGTCTCTGGGAATGTGGTGGACCTCGGACCAGGTCTTGCTGATCGGGTCCAGGCGCAGTTCAGAGTTGAAGAAGCAATTCTGGCACGTTGGTGATCTCCAGCTGGGTCAGTAGCTTCGCCAGGGTGTTGTTGTTGATCTTGCTAGATGTAGCAAATTGGAGGTTTAGAAGGGTTTCTCGGGTATAGGATAGTGTAGAGGGCAGTTTGCTCGGGGATACCGGCACCATCTTAATAACATACCACAGTCAGTCAGGATAGGCACCAACACTACTGCCATGATTATCTTCACCACTGATGTCCCCACAAGGCTACAACCTCAGCCTTCTACTCCCTATACACTCAATGATTGTATGGCCTGATTCTGCTCTAACACCGTCTACAAGTTTGCAAATGATACCAGTATAGTGGACCATGTTTCAAATAATGTTAAATCAGAGTACAGGAAGGAGATAAAGAGCCTTGTGACATGGTGTCAATGCAAAAATATTTCCCTCAGTGTTAGTAAGACAAAAAACCTGGTCATTGACTCAAGAAGGGGTCAGTTCACATGGTACTATTTACATCAGTGGTGCTGAGGTCGAGTTTTGAGAGTTTCCCAGGAATGAACATCACCTATAGCCTGGACTGATCCAATCATGTTGATGCCATGGCCAAGAAAGTGCACCAGAACCTCTACCTCTTCAGGAGCTAAAGAAACTTGGCATGTTCTCTGTGGTCCTCACCAATTTTTATTGATGCACCATAGAAAGTATCCTATCCAGATGCATCACAGCTTGGTATGGCAACTATTTTCCCAATACTTCAAGAAACCCCATTGAGTTGTGGACTCAGAGGACTTATTGGAAACCAGCTTCCCCTGTGTCTGAACTTCAGATTGCCCCAGTAAAGCAGCCAACATAATCAAAGATCCCGCCCACCACAGATGTTCTTTCTTGTCCTCCTTGCTATGGGGTGAGAAGAAGGTAGAAAAGTATCAAAGTACATACTACCAGGCTCAAGGATACCTTCTATCCAGCTGTTATAAAACTATTAAACAGTTCCCTTGTATGATAAGATGGATTCTTGACCTCACAATCTACCTCTTCATGATGTTGTACTCTATTGTCAGCATACATTACACCTTCTTTGTAACTTTAACACTATCCTGCATCCTGTTATTATTTTCCCTTGTACCATCTCAGCCCACTGTTGTAATGAATTGTATGAGCAGTATGCCAGCAATCTTTTCACTGTACCTAAGTACATGTGACAATAATAAATTTAACAATTTGCTAGTTTACTGTGGACAACAATAATACTGACAATTATTCTCCATTCCAGATAATACCTGAGAAACCTCTGGTTTGCTGCAGTCTCTGAGGTCCTTCTTTAGTATATTACACAATTTTGACACAACATTGATAGCAGAAGTGTAGTTTATAAGTCAGGGTGGTTTGAAACTTAGGTAAAACATTAAAGAGGAGTTTTGGTAATAAAGGTTGGAGGTTTGGAAAATCTTGTTAAAGGAGCCTCAACAAGCAACAGCTAATACATCATAGTGCAGCCACAGTTGCAGTCAAGATGACACTTATGTTGTGTGTAAGTGGTCATACCTGACACCAGATCATGCAAAAATTACCACATATCATGTGGTGCCTAAATGTTTATCAGATTGTGTGCACGTGGACCTGAACTTCACTTTCTGGGGAGCCTGGATGGAACTGATAGATAGATAGATAGATACTTTATTCATCCCCATGGGGAAATTCAACTTTTTTTTTCCAATGTCCCATACACTTGTTGTAGCAAAACTAATTACATACAATACTTAACTCATTAAAAAAAATATGATATGCATCTAAATCACTATCTCAAAAAGCATTAATAATAGCTTTTAAAAAGTTCTTAAGTCCTGGCGGTTGAATTGTAAAGCCTAATGGCATTGGGGAGTATTGACCTCTTCATCCTGTCTGAGGAGCATTGCATCGATAGTAACCTGTCGCGATCTTGTTGTCAATGACTGTTTTCATTGATATAACAGTTGAGACTGCATGTAATATACTATTCTAGATGGTTGAGACAGAAGAGTACCTTAAGCTACTCAGCTGTCATGGGGTTGTGAATTTCTTCTGTGCATGGTTTCAATCCTTTGATTCATTTTGTGAGCTTGAAGTGAAGGGAATCACTTTTACCTTGTCTCTACAATTGATGTTCAAACCAATCTTGTAATGAGAGCTGACTGAACTTAGGTTACCTTCATGGAGCTCTGAAAGTTTGGAACCATGTGTTAAAATGAAATTCAGTTGCTGGGAATTGGTGTTTCTTCTTTTGCGCACCTAGGGTATCTGTTTCCTCTTTAAACTATCTAAATGTTATAATTTGGCTTAAACTTTTAATGTTAGATTTCACAAAGATGTTGCCAGGACTGGGAGCTCATATAAGGAGTAACTCAATAGACTGGGACTGTTTTCCCTTGAGTGAAGAAAACTCAGGGATGATGAAGAAAAAAAAAACACAGATGTTGAAAATACAAAATAATGTAAATACAAGATACACTCACCTAGTCAGGCAGCATTTGCAAAAAAAAACAGGTTGATGAACCTTCATCTGATCTATAGAAAGAGAGTTATTGGGAGATGGCCTATAACAATGATTCTGGTGTACCTAATTTATTACTCAATATCAATGTTTTCCCCAAACCAGCTGGATGTGCAGATGGAACAAGTAGCTGCAGAGGCAACAAAGGAACGAAAGCTGCGAGAGCGGAGCGAGCAGTACACAAAGCAGCTGGAGGAAGAACTTGAGGGGCTCAAGGTGAGACTGATTGATAGGACAATTCAAAGACATACTTGATTGTCTCTGGCTTCAAACAAGATGAATGATGAGACACTGTGTTACCTCAATGTTTCCCAAAGAGTTCATGTGATAAAATAGGATTGCTTAGCCTTGGCCAGTCAGTCGCAAACATCAACCTGAGGAAAGCTGCTGGCTTACTCAAGTAAATACCAAAAGAGGGGGAAATTTTTTAATGTCCTGGGGTACGTAAAAACAGACATAGTGAAGACTGACACAGTCTTTAGTTCATCAGCCATCTCTTTGTCCCCCTTTATTATTTCTCCTCCCTTATTTTCTAGAGGTCTTATATCCACTCTCATTTCTCTTTTATTTTTAACATAATTGAAAAAAAACTTTTACTATCCACTTTGATATTACTTGCTAACTTGCTTTCATATTTCATCTTTTCCCTTCTAATGATTTTTTTTAGTTGCTCTCTGTAGGTTTTTAAAAACTTCCCAAACCTCTATTTTTCCACTAATTTTTGCTTTGTTGTATGCCCTTTCTTTTGCTTTTACAGTAGCTTTGACTTCCCTTGTCATCAATGGTTGTACTATTTTACCATTTGAGTATTTCTTCATTTTTGAAATGCCTATGTCCTGCACCTTCCTCATTTTTCCCAGAAATGCACTCCATTGCTGCTCTGGTGCTCTGGTGACATCCCTGCCAGTAGCTCCTTCCAGTTTACTTTGGCTAATTCCTTTCTCATACCGCTATAATTTCCTCGTACTCCACTGAAGTACTGCTACATCAGACTGTACTTTCTCCATATCAACTTTCAAGTTGAACACAATTATATTGTGATCACTGGTTCCTAAGGCTTCTTTTACCTTAAGCTCCCTAACCGCCTCCAGTTCATTATGTAACACCCAATCCTGTATAGCTGATCCCCTACTAGGCTCAATGACAAACTGCTCTAAAAAGCCATCTCTTCAGCATTCAACAAACTCACTCTCTTGAGATCCATTACCAACCTGTTTTTCCCAATCGACCTGCATGTTAAAGTCTCCTATGACTATGATAACATTGCCTTTTTGACTCGTCTTTTCTATTTCTATATCTGTAACCTGTGGTCCACCTCCCAGCCACTGTTGAAAGGCTTGTATATAACTGCCATTGCTGTCCTTTTACCCTTGCAGTTTCTTAACTCAACCCACAAGGATTCAACATCTTCCGATCCTATGTCACATTTTTCTACTGATTTGGTGCCATTCTTTACCAGTAGAGTCACACCACCCCTCTACCTACCTTCCTATCTCTCCGATATAACGTGTAACCTTGGACATTCAACTCCCAACTATATACTTTAGCCTTGATTCAGTGATGGCCACAACATCATAACAGGCAATCTGTAATATTGCAAGAAGATCATCTACTTTATTTCTTATACTACACACATTTAGATACAACACCTTGAGTACAGTATTTGTTATCCTTTCTGATTCTGCAATTTGGAAAGATAAAATGTACATATGTCACCCGGACCAGAGGAACTGCACCCTAGGGCTCTGAAAGAGATAGCGTTAGAGATTGTGGTGTCATTAGAAATGATCTTTCAAAAATCATTGGACTCTGGCATTGTCCCAGAGGATTGGGAAATTGTAAATGTTACACCACTCTTTCAGAAAGAAGGAAGGCAGCAGAAAGGAAACTAGAGACCAGTTAGCCTGACCTCAGTAGCTGGGAAGATAGTACAGAGTCAACATGGTTTCCTTCAGGGAAAAACCTGCCTGACAAACCTGTTGGAATTCTTTGAGGAGATTACAAGTAGGATAGATAAAGGGGATTGTATATTTGGACTTTCAGAAGGCCTTTGACAAGATGCCACACATGAGGCTTCTTAGCAAGTTAAGAGCCCATGGTATTACAGGAAAGTAACTAACATGGTTAGGGCATTGGCTGATTGGTAGCAGGCAGCAAGTGGGAAGAAAAAGGTCCTTTCTGGTTGGCGGCCAGTGATTAGTGGTGTTCCACTGGGGTCAGTGTTGAGGCCACTTCCTTTTATGTTGTATAAAAGTGATTTTGATGATGGAATGGATGGCTTTCTTGCCAAGTTTGCGGATGATACAAAGATTGGCGGAAGGACAGGTAGTGTTGAAGGAACAGGTAGGATGCAGAAGGATTTAGACCAGTGGTCCCCAACCACTGGGCCACAAAGCATGTGCCACCGGACCATGAGGAAACGATATGAGTCAGCTGCACCTTTCTTCATTCCCTGTCACACCCACTGTTGAACTTGAATGCATGTGAGGTCATTACGCACATGAAGTTATTACCCATGCGAGGTCATCAGTCGCTTAAATGCAGTGATACCCTCACCCAAGGATCACTGGTTGGCCTTCGGTAACCGGCCGCCTTGCGCGGCCAGCGAAAAGTGCCGTTGCTACTGGCCTGGAGCGCGGACAGATGGGTGCCGCCTCTGAACTTGTTTAGCACACCGAATGTTCGTGGGGAGCCCGGTGCTAAAATATTCGCAGACAACCTAATTCGGGCTCAGGGTTTTGTAAGTAGCAGAGCAGCTACCTCACTGCGACCTACTGAAAGTCATCCCTCCAACCAAGCTTTTATCGGCCAATAGATCCTACCTACCTACAAGGGGGGCGGGTGCCCTGTCGCACTGCTCCCTCGGTCAGTTGCTCTCTGCGGACTGCGACCACCACGGCCCCGGTACGGGGACCTCCAGCCCTTACCTTGTCCTCTCACTGGTGTGTTGCAATGATTTTATATGTTCATACGAGGAAAATATGTGCTGTGTGTTTAATATCCAAACGTTACTAAAATGTTATGATGCTATTGACTTATAAGTGAGTTATAATTGACTTCTCACTATAGTCATGCGAGCAAAATATGCTCTGTGTGTTTAATATTAAATTCATTAGATAAACCCTTTTAGAAACGAAATTGAGTGTATTAGCCACTTACACGTGACTTACAGTTGACTTATCACCTATATTCCGGTCGTGATTAACACCACCCACCCTGTCGGCTGGTCCGCAAGAATATTGTCAATTTTAAACCGGTCCACGGCGCAAAAAAGGTTGGTGACCCCTGATTTAGACAGATTAGGAGAATGGGCAAGAAAGTGACAAATGAAATACAATGTTGGAAAATGCATGGTCATGCACTTTGGTTGTATAAATAAATGTTCGGAATATTTTCTAAATGGGAAGAAAATCCAGGAATCTGAGATGCAAAGGGACTTGGGAGTCCTTGTGCAGAACAACCTAAAGGTTAACTTGCAGGTTGAGATGGTGGTGAGGGAAACAAATGCCATGTTAGCATTCATTTCAAGAGGTCTAGAATACAAGAGCAAGGATGTGATGCTGAGGCTTTATAGGGCACTGCTGAGGCCTCACCTTGAGTACTGTGAACAGTTTTGGGCCCCTCATCTTAGAAAAGATGTGTTGGCATTGGAGAGGGTGCAGAGGAGGTTCGCAAAGATGATTCCAGCAATAAAAGGGTTTTTATATGAGAAACGTTTGATGGCTCTGGGTCTGTACTCGATGGAATTCAGAAGGATGACGGGGGATCTCTTTGAAACCATAGAACACTACAGCACAGTACAGGCCCTTCAGCCCTCCATGTTGTGCCGACCCATATAATCCTTAAAAAAGAGTACTAAACCCACACTACCCCATAACCCTCCATTTTTCTTTCATCCATATGCCTGTCCAAGAGGCTCTTAAATATCCCTAATGTTTTAGCCTCCACCACCATCCCTGGCAAGTCATTCCAGGCACTCACAACTCTCTGTGTAAAAAAAACTTACCCTGATGTCTCCCCTAAACTTCCCTCCCTTAATTTTGTACATATGCCCTCTGGTGTTTGCTATTGGTGCCCTGGGAAACAGGTACTGACTATCCACCCTATCTATGCCTCTCATAATCTTGTAGACCTCTATCAAGTCCCCTCTCATTCTTCTATGCTCCAAAGAGAAAAGTCCCAGCTCTGCTAACCTTGCGTCATATGATTTGTTCTCCAAGCCAGGCAATATCCTGGTGAATCTCCTCTGCACCCTCTCTATAGCTTCCACATCCTTCCTATAATGCGGTGACCAGAATTGAACACAATGCTCTAAGTGGGGTCTCACCAGAGATTTGTAGAGTTGCAACATGACCTCTCTACTTTTGAATATTGAAAGGCCTAGACAGAGTAGATATGGAAAGGATGCTTCCCATGGTGGGAGAGTCTAGGACAAGAAGGCACAGCTTCAGGTAGAGGGGAACCCTTTCAAAACAGAGATGCGAAGAAATTTCTTTCGCTAAAGAGTGGTGAATTTGTGGAATTTGTTGCTACGTGCAACTGTGGAGGCGGTGTATTTAATCGACAATAGACAGTAGGTGCAGGAGTAGGCCATTTGGCCCTTCTAGCCAGCACCACCATTCACTGTGATCATGGCTGATCATACACAATCAGTACCCCGTTCCTGCCCTCTCCCCATATCCCTTGACTCCGCTATCTATAAGAGTTCTATCTAACTCTCTCTTGAATGCATCCAGAGACTTGGCCTCCACTGCCTTCTGGGGCAGAGCATTCCACATATCCACCACTCTCTGGGTGAAAAAGTTTTTCTGCATCTCTGTTCTAAATGGCCTACCCCTTATTCTTAAACTGTGGCCTCTAGTTCTGGATTCACCCATCAGCGGGAACATGCTTCCTGCCTTCAGCGTGTCCAATCCCTTAATAATCTTATATGTCTCAATCAAATCCCCTCTCAACCTTCTAAATTCCAGTGTATACAAGCCCAGTCGCTCCAATCTTTCAACATATGACAGTCCCGCCATTCCGGGAATTAACCTTGTGAACCTACGCTGCACTCCCTCAATAGCAAGAATGTCCTTCCTCAAATTTGGAGACCAAAACTGCACACAATACTCCAGGTGGGGTCTCACCAGGGCCCTGTACAGCTGCAGAAGGACCTCTTTACTCCTATACTCAATTTCTCTTGTTATAAAGGCCAGCATGCCATTAGCTTTCTTCACTGCCTGCTGTACCTGCATGCTTGCTTTCATTGACTGATGTACAAGAACACCTAGATCTCGTTGTACTTCCCCTTTTCCTAACTTGACTCCATTTAGGTAGTAATCTGCCTTGCTGTTCTTGCCACCAAAGTGGATAACCTCACATTTATCCACATTAAATGCATCTGCCATACATTTGCCCACTCACCCAACCTGTCCAAGTCACCCTGCATTCTCATAACATCCTCCTGACATTTCACACTGTCACCCTGCTTTGTGTCATCAGCAAATTTGCTAATGTTACTTTTAATCCCTTCATCTAAATCATTAATGTATATTGTAAACAGCTGTGGTCCCAGCACCGAACCTTGCGGTACCCCACTGGTCACAGCCTGCCATTCCAAAAGGGACCCGTTAATCGCTACTCTTTGTTTCCTGTCAGCCAGCCAATTTTCAATCCATGTCAGTACTCTGCCCCCAATACCATGTGCCCTAATTTTGCCCACTAATCTCCTATGTAGGACTTTATCAAAAGCTTTCTGGAAGTCCAGCTGCACTACATCCACTGGCTCTCCCTTGTCCATTTTCATAGTTCCATCCTCAAAAAACTCCAGAAGATTAGTCAAGCATGATTTTCCCTTCATAAATCCATGCTGACTCGGACTGATCCTTCTACTGCTATCCAAATGTGTCGTAATTTCCTCTTTTATAATTGACTCCAGCATCTTTCCCACCACTGACGTCAGGCTAACCGGTCTATAATTCCCTGTTTTCTCTCTTCCTCCTTTCTTGAAAAGTGGGACAACATTAGCCACCCTCCAATCAGCAGGAACTGTTCCTGAATCTATAGAACATTGGAAAATGATTACCAATGCGTCCACGATTTCTAGAGCCACCTCTTTAAGTACCCTGGGATGCAGACCATCAGGTCCCGGGGACTTATCAGCCTTCAGACTCAACAGTTTATCCAACACCGTTTCTTGCCTAATATAAATTTCCTTCAGTTCATCCTTTACCCTAGTTCCTTTGGCCACTATTACATCTGGGAGATTGTTTGTGTCTTCCCTAGTGAAGACAGATCCAAAGTACCTGTTCAACTAATCTGCCATTTCCTTGTTCCCCATAATAAATTCACCCGTTTCTGTCTTCAGTGGCCCAATTTTGGTCTTAACTATTTTTTTGCTATTCACCTACCTAAAGAAGCTTTTACTATCCTCCTTTATATTCTTGGCTCGTTTACCTTCGTACCTCATTTTTTCTTGGCTTATTGCCTTTTTTGTTATCTTCTGTTGCTCTTTAAAAGCTTCCCAGTCCTCCGGTTTCCCGCTCATCTTTGCTATGTTATACTTCTTCTCTTTTATTTTTATACTGCCCTTTACTTCCCTCGTCAGCCACGGCCGCCCCTTACTCCCCTTAGGATCTTTCTTCCTCTTTGGAATGAACCGATCCTGCACCTTCTGCATTATTCCCGAAATACCTGCCATTGTTGTTCCACTGTCTTCCCTGCTAGGGTATTGTTCCATTGAACTTTGGCCAGCTCCTCTCTCATAGCTCCATAGTTCCCTTTGTTCAACTGTAATACTGACACATCCGATTTTCCCTTCTCCTTCTCAAATTGTAGGTTAAAACATATCATATTATGGTCACTACCTCCTAATGGTTCCTTTACCTCAAGGTCCCTGATCAAATCCAGTTCATTGCACAACACTAAATCTAGAATTGCCTTCTCCCTGGTAGGCTCCAGTACAAGCTGTTCTAAGAATCCATCTCGGAGGCACTCCACAAACTCCCTTTCTTGGGGTCCAGTACCATTCTGATTCTCCCAGTCTACCTGCATGTTGAAATCCCCCATGACAACTGTATCATTACCTTTGCGACATGCCAATTTTAACTCTTCATTCAACTTACACCCTACATCCAGACTGCTGTTTGGGGGCCTGTAGATAACTCCCATTAGGGTCTTTCTACCCTTAGAATTTCTCAGTTCTATCCATACTGACTCTAAAACCCCTGATTCTATGTCCCCCCTCGCAAGGGACTGAATATCATTCCTCACCAACAAAGCCACCCCACCCCCTCTGCCAGTCAGTCTGTCCTTTCAATAAGATGTATATCCTTGAATATTCATTTCCCAGGCCCTGTCCACTTGAAGCCATGTCTCAGTTATTCCCACAACATCGTACTTGCCAATTTCCAACTGAGCCTCAAGCTCATCTACTTTATTCCTTATACTTCGTGCATTCATATATAATACTTTTAATTCGTTACTCCACCTCTGCTTTCATATCAATTCCTATTTCATTTGGCCATACTGTATGATCTCTTCTTGAGCTTTCTACTCCATTGATTCTGTTGTCCTTTTTAACTTTTCTTATTTTCACTTTCCCTTTAACTCCATCCTTATATTTCCAGTTCATCCCCTCCCCCCCACTACTTAGTTTAAACACATCCGTGTTGCAGTGGCAAACCTGTCTGCCAGAATGCTGGTCCCCCGCCTATTAAGGTGCAACTCGTCCCTTTTGTACAACTCATCCCTACCCCAAAACAGATCCCAGTGGTCCAAGAATGTAAATCCTTGCTTCCTGCACCAGTTCCTCAGCCACACATTCATATCCATTATCTGGCAACACGAGTGAATCTGCAGATGCTAGAAATAAATAAAAACACAAAATGCTGGCAGAACTCAGCAGGCCAGACAGCATCTATGGGAGGAGGTAATAACGATGTTTCTGACCGAAACCCTCCTGATCAGCCATGGTTGAATGGCCTAATTCTGCTCCTGTGTCTTATGGTCTTATGTCATTTGTACTGTTACAATCAGTCGCAGAGAATATGAATCTATTTCTAGAAATGTGGTATTTTAATTACTGTGATCCATTTACTAATCCGTGGGATTCCCTATGAAGTTTTAAAACCCCACCAAGGTTATTGTTTGTAAGTTTTTAATGTACAGTACTATTAGGTAAGCATGCTACTAAGTCAGCAAACACAGAAAAGCATACAGTACTAAAGATGTTGAAAACCCTTTAGTTTTGAGCAAGACTAAATCTTAGAGGTTCCTTTTTGAAAACCAGGGCTAGCTGGTGGTGCAGTGGCAGCAGCATTGGACTTTGAGATGGACGGTCCTGAGTTTGATTCGGACCAGGTCCCAAGCTGGGCAGCAGCAGAATCAATATGGAAGAAAAGCCTGGCAGTCTACTTCTGTATCTTGCCACAGAAACCCTACAGACAACTACACTATCCATAGGGTCACTGTTGGGCTTGAAATTCTGCCCTGTGTTCGTTTAGGAAGAGAGACAACTAACACCGGAATATTACAAAACGTGGCTTTATTGCAGAATTCGTAACTGGTACAGCGAATCCACGGAGTCGCTGGAGAAGGCGTTCTGGCTTCCCCTTACAATCTGCTCTTATTTATACCCCTTTTCCCCCCAGCACAACCCCCCGTTACATATTAGGTAATATCGGGCACTTGTGTCCATCTTATTGGCCCGCAGCCATATGCTCACGAGTTACCTGTTTCTTTTGTTTACTGAATCGCGTGACACTAGTAGTTTCGATGTAGCGGGGTCCCCAGTTTCGCTCCCCCTCCCTCGCATTCCAGCCTCCTAACTATGTGTGCCACTCCTGACCTGTAATGGCAGTCCTGAATTAACCCCAACACTCCCTCCCTTGGCCTCCCAGAGGCCACATCCCCACATCCCTTACAATCTTTTCCGCGGCTGCCGGGATCAGGCAGAGAGGTGAGCGTCCCCCGGCACTCTTTGGCGTGTCCTCCCTATTTGCTTATCCTGATTTGTCCGACCTAGGGTCACAAAATATGGGTAGGGGTTCCCTAAACATCCGCAATTTTTACAAGTAACATGCAACATTTCAGAAAACTTAATCAATAACAAATTCACAATCCCCCCCTTGCCATGGTCCATTTCAGTCCGTGTCCTCACATAGCGCGTCCGCTTTCCGGGAGGGCCGTGTCCTCCCCTTCCACCGGGAACAAGGGTGCCTGGTACGCCGGTGGAGGTCCATTCTTTCCAGTCAAGGCTCGATCTATAGTCCGGATGACTAGGGTCCTTTTAATGCCCTGTTGGAGACCTCGGCGACAGGGTATGGACCATGCCACCGTTTTCTGTTCCAGGTGAGCTTCCCCGGGCCTCGGAGGAACACTTCCACTCCTACCTTGATGGTGTCCGACCCCTGCGGCTGCTCACTGTTAGATTATTGAACTCGCACAGTTATCAATTTTACCATATTTCTAAAAACTCTCATATACTGTTACTCAACACACAAATGTCTGAGTTTCGGTAACTCGAAATTGAAGTGCTCCATGGCTCCCTAGTACACAGAGAGGATCAAATATGGGACGGTCGCCTTTCAAAACCTGACCTTCGCGTGGGAGATTTCTCCTCTTAACAACCAGTCTAAGGTAGTATCCCTGTGTACTACGGTGTCCCGCGACTTAATTCTCCTCACTCCTGAGACTTTTATGCCCATCGTGGGCGGCGGGTACCCTCACTCAGAAGACTTTTCCACGGGCGGAGAATCTTCCTAAAAACAGATAAGAGTTAGTACTTACCAGTCACGATTCTGCACCGGGAATGATCTCTCCCAGGGTAATTTGGGGTTGGTGAGGATCCGTCAGCAGACAAGATCTAACTCAGTGATTTAACTATCTAGTGGAAGTCTTTGATATAACAGGCACTTCCTGACCTTAGTCGAGCTTGCGGCCGCAAGTTGTCTGCCGTCGGACCCGCCAGCCTGTGTTGTCTCTCCCTCCCCACGTCGGGGTCACCAAATGTTGGGCTTGAAATTCTGCCCTGTGTTCGTTTAGGAAGAGAGACAACTAACACCGGAATATTACAAAACGTGGCTTTATTGCAGAATTCGTAACTGGTACAGCGAATCCACGGAGTCGCTGGAGAAGGCGTTCTGGCTTCCCCTTACAATCTGCTCTTATTTATACCCCTTTTCCCCCCAGCACAACCCCCCGTTACATATTAGGTAATATCGGGCACTTGTGTCCATCTTATTGGCCCGCAGCCATATGCTCACGAGTTACCTGTTTCTTTTGTTTACTGAATCGCGTGACACTAGTAGTTTCGATGTAGCGGGGTCCCCAGTTTCGCTCCCCCTCCCTCGCATTCCAGCCTCCTAACTATGTGTGCCACTCCTGACCTGTAATGGCAGTCCTGAATTAACCCCAACAGTCACCATGTGTCGACAATGACTCAATGGTACTCAACATCAACAACATTTGAAAACTGTGTCCCTGTAACTAATCTATATAAAGCTTTTCAAAAGAAAAATGGAAATGCTAGGTATACTCACCTGGTCAGGCAGCATTTTCAAAGGAAAAAACAGGTTGATGAACATTCATCTGTTCTATTGAAAGTTTAAAGCATGAACATGATTTTTCTCTACACCTCACCTGACGAGTACTTTTAACATTTTCGGTTTTTATTTAAAGTTGTTTTGGTTTCTCTTTAGATTTCAGGGCTTACTGTCATTTAGTACAAGCAAACATGTC